>NC_142811.1:44304080-44384174 GCF_049724085.1 Artemia sp. Qi Xiang Cuo | reverse complement strand
TTAACGTCCCAGGCAATTTTTGCTCTCCTATATTTGGACTCCCGTTCACCTGTAAATATATGTATAGGTTGTACTATACGGTTGTGTTCTGGACGGTGTCCAATGGTCTCCCAAATATGGTGTACCGTTCAAATGTAAATATAGATTACAACAAATGCATCCGATAAAATTTTGAGATAGCCATTTTGTTCAAAATATTCCAAAGGCCATATAACAATGCCTACAAAGTTGACACAACCCCTCAGGTCCCGAGAGCAAGGGTTGTCACTTATGCCCCGGGGCATATATATAGTTTTTATGGAAGGGCTGGTCGTATAATCTTTAGAGGAGGCTCATTTGATTGGAAATTGAAAGTTCTAGTTCCGTTATAAGAGTCAAAAGTGATTGAAGTGCAGCCTGCAGAAAACAAATTTCTAAAAGAATATTATGATGGTAGCAATTACTATACTTGTAAGCAGGTTTAAATAGTGAACCGATCGTCTTTTCATTTGGAAATTTCGAGTGAAGTATGCTATCTAACATAAAACCAGTCATCAGTTAATGCAAACCTTTACGAGGTGGGAAAAATAAAACACTAATTCCGAGAACCTCAGAGGGTTATCCATTTTAGTGCCCCTACGATGTTCCAGTTACCGGCTAGTGCTGGAGAAAAGATACCTTCGGGCATCAAGCACTTTCTAGTAATTTTCAAGAATTTTTAGTATTGAAATGAAAATAAAGTTTCCATTATTAACGATTCAGCTTTGTATTCGAAGGAATTTTTTAGCTTGGTGTTTTTTTTTCAAAACTTTTTTTTGCTTTCCACTTGCAAAGGTGACAGGATAGGAAAGTATTTCAGAGGGTGGTTTTAAGCACCAGAGTATGAGGATTTTCAATTATGGAGATTTCAGTGGTAGAACTTTTATGGTTTCAAGCCTTTATACTCCAGATATGACACTAAAATTGGATTTTGGCAAGCGGCTCTTTTTCGGCTCTTTTTAAAAGTTCCCACAATTTTTTCCAGAAATATACTTTTAATATTAAATCAAATAATTGTTGTCATTCCAAAATCAGCAATAAATGCAAGTTTTTCTTCTAATATAGGTTTTTCTTAAAATGTCTCTAATAAGATTTTAGCTACTATATACTTTCTTTGTACTAGGTCACAGCTATGTCCGCAGCCATAACTTTCATGTTTGCTCGTTTCCTGGGCATGAACAGTTCTGAATAAGGTTGAATGAGGGTTGAGTTGCTCGAGGGTTAAGTTTTACGAAGTTCAGTTGCTCGAGTGCCTAATTAAACAGAGTTTGAAATTTCAGCTGAACGGGGGTTGGGCTTGGCGAGGGTTCAGTTAAAGGGGGGTTTATTTGCACAGAGGTTAAGTTGCATAAGGGTTCATTTCAAAGGGGTTTAGCTGCACGAGGGTTCAGTTCCATGGGGGCTCAGTTACCTGGAGGCTCAGTAGCACGGCGATTCATTTGCACTTTTGGTCAAATGCACGAGGGTTTAGTAGCGAGGGGTTCAGTTACGCGAGGGTTCAGTTGCTGAGGAACCTACAAAAAGTGTTGGTTCAGAAAATATTTTTATTAAAAAAAAAGCCTTGAGGAGGACCCAAAAATAGATAACAAGTTAATGGCCTTTTAAGCTTGCTTCAGGCGAGGGAGACATCAGGATTTTAGAAGTGTCTTGGTGGGGCATGACCCAAAATCGGTTGCAAACTACTGTTTTAGAATATAACAATGGAGGTAGATATTTCTGAAGAATGAACCACGGGACGAGGAGTAAAGACAAGGCGCACCTACAAGCGAAGCTTATAAAAAAATACCGTGAAAAAACTTCAGGTTTCTTTTGGTGACTGGGGGGGGGGGGTTGAGTGTAATGAAGCTTTAAAATAATTTTTGAAAGAATGACTGTCACAAAACTTGTTGCTCGCAGGTATTTTGGCCGTATACCTTTATAACTAAAGTCGTTGCTTTCTAGCAGATAGCACATTGTTGCTATGTCCTCTCCTTCTGAATTCAAAACTTTTAATTTTGATTCAAATGAGTCAACTTTTCAACAACTCTGGTTATGCACGATCACCCCCTGAAGAGGCAAAAAGAAAAAGAGGAGGCAGGCATGTTATGTCACCTTCACTAAAATTTTAGACCTTTTATTTCTGATCTAATGAGTCCTCTTGTGATTTCTTACGACCTCTGACTTGATATGGGCACCCCTGAATTCGAAAACAAAGAGGAAGAAGATGCTATTATATTACCTGTAAGTTATTAAAATTCGATTTCCTCAATCTTCGATTGAAGGTGCTGTTAGCCTTCGGTTAAATGCTTTAGACACTTATGTATCAAACACTTGCCTCAGAATTTGTATATTGAGTAATAATTGATATTTTGCAGCACAGACTGGCAAAATACGCCCTATTTGCCATGATCCAATCACTTATTACAGTAAAAAGGTACTAGAATTTTGATTTTCATTCTTATGGTCCCTCTTCCAATATTTTACAGCCATTGAGTCCATACAGTCAACCCGTGGGGGGGGGAAATTACAATAAAAAAGGAGACATATCAGTTCTACTTGGCCAAAAATGATGTTTTCATTATTGTATAAGGTGTTATTACTTAATTAACTCAAGGGCGTACATTTCCTGTCAACTAAAACTCATTTTTTAGGGATTTTAAATCTTACTTGCAATCCTCAGTTATTCCATCTCATAGCAAAAAGTTATTGTTCGGTAAAATTTCAATTCAAAATTCAATTTCTAAAATTATGTTACACGGAAACAGGTTTAAAATTATGTTTCTCTAAAAACAAGTTTTTTGTTTTTTACATGAATTGCTCTTTACTACAATGCTGCTAAAGATGCAATTTTTTCTCCATTTCTACAATAAATGGAAATAATGTTCGATTACTTCATACTGCTTTTCTGAAGTAGGCTAGTAATGCTTCAAGTCAGGCACGTTCGTACCCTTTTTTAGATGGGAGGGTGGAATAAGTTTGTAAATTTTTTTGTAACTCGGAGAAGAAGTGCCCAGGAAATTCTGGAAAATTTATGATTTTGGGAAGAGGGCCCGAGCCCTAATTGGCTAAATATTAAACTAAGTATCTCGTTTAACCAATGGAAAAAATTTCATTGGTTAAAGTTTGAAGATTCGTGGGCTAGTAATTTGATGACACTTTTTTAGTTTGACATTTCCCCTTAGTTGCTTGTGTTCCTTGAAATTGCGGTTTAATTTCCTACGGTAAAAGAAAATGAGAATCAAACCGAGATTAAAGAAGAACATGTTTGTCCAGTGTTTGAAACTTTAATATGCACATTGTTGAGACTTGTCGCCTATACAATTTTCCAAGCCTTAAAATTATTAGGGAAGATATTGAGATAGAGCTTGGAAACACCTTACCCAGCACAATTTTAAATCTGAATTCATTCCTGAAAGTTTCATTCCTGCTTTCCAATTATTTCTTGAAAGAGTAAAAGGCCCCTCATTTAGGTTTTGAATTTTTCAGGGAGGGACAAAGGTATTTGTCTAGAATCCAGTAGTCACTCGATAAGTTAAGTTTCGTTAATGCTAATGAAATAAAACAAAATAGGATGAAAATATAATAGTTTAGAAACAAATTTGGGCTATTTATTTACACATTAGGGGGGTGGGGGTATAAAGTATAGCATATATTAAATACGTAGCCTAACATAGACTAACCTAACCTAGGTACCTTTTAGTATCCCTAAACCCCAAAAACCTAAAATTTAAATCTTTGTCACGGAGTGAGCAACACCTCACAAGTCAGCAGAATCCTGTTTTTTATTAGCATCTCGGTCTTTCTCGATTCACGGGACTACTGAATTCTACACAAGTATCGGGAGAAATTACTAGAGAACAACTGATATCTGCTTTTTCCTAATTAGTATTTTTCCCTTTTGTTAAACACCTTAAAATGTTGAAAACTGAATAGGATTCACAGCCCCCCTCCCCTCCCGAGTTTCCCCACAAGTGACCGCCTTGGACCTAATATTCTATTCCAGTACTGGGATATGTAAGGCACAGACCAAAATCGCAATATAGCAATAACAATATAGCCTAGAGTTTTTACCTGTATATAAATTGTCAACTGAAGAAAGTGTCAGCTTTAGCGGCTCAAAAAACCTATCTTTCATATCCTGCTTCGTCAAATCACCAAAAATAGTGAAAGATATAACTTTATCTGACCTCGGCGGGCCATCACATTCAAGGTGGATATTCAGAAAATCTCGAACCCTGATTAAATGCAGACTGTACAATTCAGGGTTTAAAGTAAAATCAGTTGTGTTCGTCACTTTAACGTAAATTTTACTTTCACCATATCTAGTTAAGCCAATAATAACCCCAACTGCGACAAAACATAAAATTGAGAGCAATCTTTGTCTGTTTATAACAATATAATTCCTTTTATATCCATCCATATTCCATGGATAAGAACTAAGAAGTCACTAAAGGCTAACCAGGTTTACAAACTAGTTTTTGTTGTCATAGGCGGAGGGATGTTTTATTTTGTGTATGTATATATTTGCAATTAACAGAAAGGTTTCCGGACTGATATTGGTGAAAAGACAACGTTTGAATGGGTTTGAAAAGTGAAGTCAGGCCCCGTAATGGAAATTACCTCAGGCCATTAATATATTACAGATATATGCCCGATAAAAAATTACTTTTTTCAATAAAAAAAACCTCATCATTTTTGTTTTAAGACGAATCTTTGATGTTAAAAACTAGGCTATGGATGGCAGATGACAGAGAGAAAACGGTAATAATCCTAAATACTTCTCCAAAGGTCCTAACCGCGTCTAACTGTCTGTAGGGCCGAGATTTTGTTAAGCTTTCAATATTACGAACAAAAAAATATGCATTTTTGTTGGAAAATTGGTTCAAATTAGATAAACATTTGATTCACATTCAAATGTTAAGTGTCTCTTAATAATCAGTAATCAGCCATCATCAGTGGGAGACCCAAAATGTGTATGAAGTGGGAGGGGGGCATTCTATAAATTTGCTTATCTTTTTTGTCGATAGATTCGTCAAGTAGGCCAAAATTAAAGATTGGTAGAGCAGTATTTTGAATCTAACTAGACTAGGAGTTATTTTCATTAAAATTCAGCTCAAAAGAAGCATCATTGAACAATTTGACAGATTTCAAAGTTTTCTGTTGTGGTTATCGCCTTGGTTGAAATATTTGCCAACACACGATATGTTTTACTTATGCTGTGAATGTTTACCCTCCATATGACAGGTCATGGACTCGCTAAACTGCTCCAATGGCAACCGAAAGGGACCCGTCACCAAGGAAGACTAACGAAAACGCTACATAGCACGTAGGAACGTGACAGAAGATCCACCCAGAAGAGTGTCATCCCAGAGTGGGAGGACATCTACGCAGCAGTCCACTTGAGGGAAGATTGGAGGCTAGTCACTGACACCCTGTGTGCCTTTGGAGGCACTGGAGGTACTAAGGTCTAAGATTGTTTAAAGTTTTTACCAAAACTGCTTTGGAAGGTCCCTGTGGTGCTGGGAAAATTTAATAATAGGCCCTTTGTCTTTTAGAATGTCAGCCAACACTGAGGTTTGTAAAATGACACTTATGGTGTCGAACGTCCTTTACATACTTTTATAAAAGTGAGGTTCTAATTCTAAACAAAGGTTTTTTTGCTTAGGAAAGTGGCTGACTTAGATGAATATTCTTTCACGGATCTTTCAAGAGCTCTAAGACATAAAGTAAGCAAATTATGCTTCTTAAATTTAAATTGTTTGCATACTCTCGGACCCAGAAATCTCAAAACCTTAAAAATGCATTCATTTTCCTAGAAAATTTATATTTAACCAAAAATTCGTGCCCATTTTCCTAGCCTATAAGAACTTTGCCTTTCAATGTACCTTTATTTTCAATAGCCTTCACTATGGTCGTTAAAAATCTATCCTTCCCTATTTTATTCAGCTTACAGCTTTCACAATTTCCTCAGGTTGAGAAACAGAGCACCATCTTCATTATGCTTCTTTGGTCATGCCACCCAGAAACCACCATAATATCACAGTCATTTCTAATTAAAACATACACAAAAATCTCCCTAAATCTTGCTAATTTTTAACAAATTCAGTAAGAATCCGAGTAAATCCTCATCCATTATCAAAATTGTTGTAGACCCTAGTCGATGTCTCAAAATTTTTCAAAGTGTCTGCATTTCCGTTAAAAATCACTTTCTTCCTTGCTAGGTAGTAGTTTGCTGTGTACTTTGTTCTCCGACCAGCTGTAGCCATTATTTCTTCAATTCCAGCCCCTCCTGAGTAGTAAGGCCAATTTAACTACAAGCGTGCCCTGCCTAGGGCCTCTCTAATTACAAATGCACCCATCCTGGGGTCTCTATGTTTCCAATGGCACCCATCCTGGGGTCTTTGTCTTTCCAATGGCACCCACCCTGGGGCCTCTGTCTGTACAAGCGCACCCTGTCCGAGTGGGTTCCAGGTAAGAGCGTGCCCAATCTGGAGGCTCCAGTTATAAAATCAAAGCACGTCTACCCTGGAGGGTTCCAGGTACAAGCGCACCAACCCTGGAGGATTTCAGGTGCAAGCACACCTACCCGATGCCTCTATCTTTCCGGATTTACCAGGGGAAATTAAGTCCTGGTCCTCCTTGCCAAATTCTATTTGTACTGATTTACTAGGGAAAAGTACGTCCAGGTCCTACTCGATGCCTCTATCTGTGATGATTTACCGTGCAGTCAATCAGAAAACTGAAAGGTTAGCAGTGGAGCATCTATATATTTGACGATTGATTTAATGTCCTTGGTAAAAGCCTGTCAAAGTGGAGCATCAGTCTGCTCTAATTACAAAAAACCTTTTAGACCGGTTTCTGGACCAAATGTTGCATGGGATACTGAGGGTAAGCCATATAAGGAAACCTGAATGGAAATTGAGAATGGAGCTAGATTTTTAATGGAGCGAGAACAACTGGTATCCACTTTTTCTTCATTAGTATTTTTCCCTTTTGGTACACACCTTGAAATGTTGGAAACTGAATATGATTCTAAACCACCCCCCCCTCCCGAGTTTCCCCACAAGTGACCGCCTTGGACCTAATATTCTATTCCAGTACTGGGATATGTAAGGCACAGACCAAAATCGCAATATAGCAATAACAATATAGCCTAGAGTTTTTACCTGTATATAAATTGTCAACTGAAGAAAGTGTCAGCTTTAGCGGCTCAAAAAACCTATCTTTCATATCCTGCTTCGTCAAATTACCAAAAATAGTGAAAGATATAATTTTATCTGACTTCGGCGGGCCATCACATTCAAGGTGGATATTCAGAAAATCTCGAACCCTGATTAAATGCAGACTGTATAATTCAGGGTTTAAATTAAAATCAGTTGTGTTCGTCACTTTAACGTAAATTTTACTTTCACCGTATCTAATTAAGTCAATAATAGCCCCAACTGCGACAAAACATAAAATTGAGAGCAATCTTTGTCTGTTTATAACAATATAATTCCTTTTATATCCATCCATATTCCATGGATAAGAACTAAGAAATCACTAAAGGCTGACCGGGTTTACAAGTTAGTTTTTGTTGTCATAGGCGGAGGGATGTTTTATTTTGTGTATTAATTTTAAAAAAACAAAGTTTTTCCGAGGGTTTTAAAGAGCAAAGTTGAACCTTAAAACCGACAAAAATTATTACTTCACAGCCTATATAATATATATTAATATAACTGGAGAAATTAAACAAACTAATTATGTTTCCCTATGCTTTTATGATTATACATAACTAGCGCTTTACTGAAAACACAAAAGTCAAGTATAAAAAACAGGATTATTGATTTAAGATTCAAAAGTGAGTATGTAGCCTGACAACTCTAAACGAATCTATAAGACTCTTCATAGTCTTACACCAGTTGTGACATTAGTAACTTTCATTATACAATTAAAATTATCTTAAAAACACAAGCGTAAAATTAAATATTTTTTTAGTAACCACGAAGTAATTGAACAGCATGCAGAAATATTGGATTGATTTATCAAGCAGCATTTTGCTCTCACCAGCTATAATATCAATAGTGGGTAATATACTGTCTTAAATTGTAAGAAATATGCTTTAGTATCACTTGGAATGCAGATCAAATAAGATATAATATGAACTCTGGAAATCCGATTATTTCTTTCTATACAAGAGTGAATTTCAAGCTATGATACAAATTCTAAAGCTAGTCTATAGTCCTAATACTATCAATATGGCCTAAATTTGAACTTGTGTACAAACTAATCATGACATGTCTTTTAAGAACCAAAACGAGAGCCAGTTATTGAACTGAGCCATTGTGCAGAAGTGATACCAAATTAAACATAAAAAAATAAAGAAAATCCTAAAATGGATTGTTGTTTTATCTTAAAAGGGATTGATCCTAAATGGGATTGATAATATTTTGATTCTATAAAAGGTGTCCATAATTGGTTTGCTTTTACTGTTCAAAAACTCCTATATTATTTTGTGTTTTTAGTAAAGCGCTAATTTTGTATAATCATAAAAGCATATGGAAATATAATTAGTTGGTTTATTTGTACTAGTTTTATTAATATATAATAAATAGGCTGTGAAGTAATAATTTTTGTCCGTTTTAAGTTTCAACTTCGTTCTTTACTTCGCTCGGAAAAACTTTGTTTTTTTTTAATTAATCTTTGTTCGTTTTTTATTAAAATTTAATGCAGAAACAACGCTGCCATGATCTTCTTTATTTATACTTAATAATGTATGCTCGTTTTAAGTTTTAATGTCACTTCTTAGTTTCAGTTTAAAATTTATTTTTAATATAATTATTAATTATCACTGATCTAGGGGAGATAAGACAGCGCAAAAAAATACTGCAAACAACCTTGACACCTAAGAAAAGTTTTAGTCTATAACATAAAGTTCATTATACATACTTCGCAAAACAATACATGTTTTTTAGGAATGTTTGTATTTCGATGAGCAAAAACCTGTTTTACTCGGCCGACTTCGCTTCAAAAAGCCATTATGAAGACTTTATAAATCACTTACTGACTACCAGAAACTAGAAGGCTTCTGTAACAAAAGAAAGCTGTTTAAGAGCTCATTTAAAAGCTTATATTTTTACTTAATTGTTTTTTATAAATTTAACTTGATAGCACATTCCCACAAAGTGCACTTTCGGTTGTTTCCCAACTTTTTTAAATGAAACAAGTGCCTTTTCCAATAAAATGACCAAAAAAAGGTGACTTTAAAACCTAGGCAAGAGCAAAAACTAAGGAGGCAAGGACGTCCCTTCCCCTCAATTACCACCGTTAGAGCTAGTGCACAGGCTTCATCACAGAGTGAAGTTTGAAGGTTCAATTCAAAACTGTTGATCAATCAAGCTTAATTTTTGGTAGATGTATCGTTGAAAAGTTTTTAGTTTTAGTTAATTTGCTTTCACTATAATCTTTTACTTTTAATATGACTAGTTGATCTATGAAACTTACTAAGAGGGTTTGGATGGGGAAAATATATGAGGTGAACTTATAAGCCTCCAGTTAAGGGCTTTGGACAAAATTATTGCAATGGTACAGTTTTATGCTTCCAAACTCTTCCACTTAAGAAGTGGTACCAAAAATGCCGTTTTTAGTGCTATATGGCACTTTTGGATGGTCTAATTGATAAAAAGCATGTAGATATGAGTAATATGTTTAAAATCTGTCATCCCGGGATATGCCTTAAGAATGAGCGCCATTAAACATCACTTTTTAAAGTTCTGCTAGCCCAATAGCCCCACACTGTAAAAAAAATCGTTTGAGATTCAACAAAAAAAATTTGTAATGTTTATCAACAACAAAATTTGAATTTCAACAGCTGAAATTGAACGTTGGAGACAATTTTGAAATTCCCCGGTCATTATTGAATTTCCAATTTGTTGAGAAACAAAAATGTTGAATTCCCATACTCGAATTGAATTTTCAGTTTGTTGACAAAACAACATGTTGAATTTTAACATCCTTATTGGATTTCCATCTTGTTTGCTGGATTTCCCGTTCTTTTTTGGATTTCCATCACTAGCGTTGTTCAATTTCATAAGTCTACAGTCTAATATCTAGTTATCAGGATTCAGTTTCCCTTTCTTATTTCTGAAGCATCAATAAATACAAAAAATAGTCTCTGTTATTTTACAAGAACAGAAAATTACAAAAAAAAATTCTCCCAGATAATACGACACCTCTTAACGGCTGCATTTTTTCATGGTGGAAATCAGTAAATCAATGGCGTAATAGCAGGCCGACAGAAGACACTAGAGTAAGAAATATCTTCCAATCAGGAAAACAGTGGCACTCGGACCTGAAGTGAAGATGAAATCAAATCGAGGCACAAATAAAAGAAAGACTTCCTTTTTTCTACCTCCAGAGGTGAACAGTTGCAATAATAATGCCACGAATCCTGTCTTTTCTGAATACCTTTAATTTACTTATCAGATCTCATCAAATCTTTTGTTCGCCGCCTCATAAGATGTGTGTGTTATAAAATTGAAACCTTGTAAAATAGATCTTCTGCTTAGATGAAGTACAACAAAATTGTTTTCAGCTTCACAACTTTGCTCAATCCCAATTTATAAGGTTTTAAAGATATGCAAATACATTTCCTAAATTTTGAAGAAAAAAACATTGATATGGCTTAAAATTCTACTCAAATAACAGGAATTGCATTTTTGGAACTAACCCTTGAGAAAAGAAACTGATAACTGAAAATTAAGGTAACATACTGTTTTGTCAAAATTTCAGTAAGT
Organism: Artemia sp. Qi Xiang Cuo; assembly: GCF_049724085.1. Classification (NCBI taxonomy): domain Eukaryota; kingdom Metazoa; phylum Arthropoda; class Branchiopoda; order Anostraca; family Artemiidae; genus Artemia; species Artemia sp. Qi Xiang Cuo. The sequence goes on along the minus strand of NC_142811.1, from coordinate 44,373,402 downwards.
ATAGACCTGTCATGTAGGAAAATTTAAGGACCCTCTAGAGGGAGGAGGAGTGGAGGTAGGTACTTCAAAATACCTTCCCGGGACATACTTTGATACTTATATATTATCTGGAACACATGCGTTATATTATATAGGGAAGATGCGGGTTTCTTTCAATAGAGAAATGAATTGTAAAGCGTGGTTTGTTATTGGGTTTACAATATTTAAACTATTGTTTTATGGGGTTTAGGGGAAAAAAGGTACCTAGGCTTGGTTAGTTAGGTATTTAATATATGCTATGTTTCACAAAAATGTGCAAATATATAGCCGAAATTTGTTTCTAAACTATTATATGTTTATCCTATTTTGTTTTACTTCATTAGCATTAACCAAACTTCATTTTTCGTGTGTGTTCCAGCTAATCAATGAGTACCCATACTTTAGTCTTTAGACCCATCCCTGAAGGTTTCATTTTCCTAAACTGACGCCTTTCCAAGGTAGCAAAAAGTAACTAAAGTAGGATTGGTACTGTTCTCTTAGCTGTAAGCCACGCAAGATAGATGATAAAAGAAACTTGTCAAACAGGGTTTAGCAGCGGAGAAATGGATTGCAAACAGTGGTTTCTAACTGCGTTTATAATATCTAGACTTTATTTTTTTGGGTTTAGGGGGGAAAAGGTAACTAGGTTAGGTTACGTATTTAATATATGCTATGATTTACCCCAGACCCCCCTAATGTGCAAATTTACAACCGAATTTTGTTTCTAAACTATTACATTTTATCCTATTTTGTTTTATTTTATTAGTATTAACCGAACTTCACTTCTTGCATGGTTTACAGCTAAGTACCGTAGAATTTTACCAAATTTTTTTTTATCTATAAAAATGTACTATCTTAAACATTTTGGGAAACATAATACACAAGTTATCAATATTAATAGACTAAACTGAACACTTGCCATCACCATCAGAATGTCTTCTCTCTCTGATCTGAATGCCCCCTAGGTAAAATTTTCGCTTCGTCGTTTGAAGGTCTTAATATTAAATCTACTTCTGTATTATACGTTTGTAGGCAGTTAAAGGAGATGATTTTTTTTTGTCAATTTGATCTTAAATCATAACATTTAAAAACAAAATAAGAGATAAATTTGGTCTTGGAAGGTGGTTTAGTTTCCCTCCAATCTTTGCGGTCTCCTAAAAAGGACACTAGAACAAAAAAAAAAAAACAAATAGAAACGTATCCGTGATCAGTCTTCTGGCAAAAACATAAATTCCACATTTGTGCAGATAGGAGATCATAACCTCCGCAATAACATTTTCTGATACGCTGAATCTGAAGGTCTGATTTACATTAAGATTTATTGACCTTTTGGGGGGCGTATCTCCCATTTTCGAAAATCAGGCACCCTTTTTTCAAAATCCCTTTTTCTTCTGAGGCTTGGAGCCTTTGGTGGTTAGATATTAAACATAATGATATTTATATATTTGCAATCTGCATAAAAACTCAATTCTTATCAATTTTTATCAAAATTCCATTTTTGAGTTTCGATTACAATTGAGCTGAGTCACTCCTTAATTACAGTTTAACACTATGAACTGTTTGATGTATGAAACCGGAGTTTTTGAAGCACGATTCATGCTATTAAAGTGTGGTATTTCTGAGTCCAGTTGAAATGTGCACCATTTTAGAAAATTCTCTTTTTTGGGAGTAGGAACCCTTCTTGCTATACTAAACTAACAAGATCCCAGCCAATCAGAGGGCACAATCCCTAGATACACAAGACCACATCCTTTTTATAGACCAATCAGAGATGTTTCCAAGTGTATTGCATACTGACGGGAGTGACGCAATATGTTCACTGAATACGAGCATGACAATGTTATTCATCCCTGTACGTACAAATCACATGTCTCTTTCTAGACCAATCAGAGATGTTTCTAAGTGTATTGAATACAGACGAGAATGACATTGGACCTATTGTTTCTAAGAAATTCTAGCTTAGATTTACGTAATAGGCTATGATAGAAATCAAGCTAGACAATTCTATTTTTAAATATGGCTTCTCTGGAAACATTAGTATAAATGCATTGTATATCTGTGATACTGTAACAGTTCATTTTAGCTATTGAACAATAAGCACTTTGGAGAATATTGACAATATTGTTAACCAATTGTATGCCGTAAGTTCATTTTATAAATAATCAATAGAGATATTTCGGTACTGTTGGATTATAAGGGACACTTCTTAAAAAGTCAAGTTTGGTTAATAAAATGAAAAAGGATGAATAATAGTTTAGAAAGAAATTTGGTGTATATATTTGCACATTGTGGGGATGGAAGGGTAAAGCAGAGCATATATTCAATAAAAGTTGGCTAGTATTTTTACCTCTTATCTCAAATTTTAGGCCTATATGATGTGTGTATATTAACAATCCTTTTTTGTCTAATTTAAAGCTTATAGGCTGGAACTGTGTTAACAAGTCTATCACTAAATACCCCCCCCCTTGTTTTTTGAGCTTATTACATTTCGAAAGTTATGCTATGGGTTTGTAGCCTACGTAACTATCTAAATCTTACAATTTAACCACACCCCATAATCCCTGGTTTTTTCATTAGCCCTGGTTTTTGGAAACATAATTTCTACAATATTTACAGGACTCTATGCTGTATTATGTTTTTTTGTGCATTTCTGTTCTATAGGCTTTTTCTGAAAGAAATTAGATACTTGTGCATTATATGACACAATAAAGAATTCAAGTTTTCTTAATGCTAATGCAATAAAATATAATAGTTTAGAAACAATTTTTGGACTATACATTTCCACATTAGGGGGGGGGAGCATACCATATATGAAATAGATACTACCTGGAAATTCGTTTCTAATATCGATATCGCCGAGGGGGTGGGGTGTGTAATAGGGGACGAGTTTTGTTTTTCACTACAATTTGTACGGTTTTTCTCTACATGAAAAACTAAAATTTAATTTCTTTTTAAGGAAAATTTTGATCAATATTCCCCACCCAACAAGAGGGCTAGGGTCAATGATGCTACTCCCGTGCAGCGGTTGGAGATAGCTGGTTCTTCATGCCCCCAAAACCCCAAAGGAGAAATGCTGCCCCATCCATGCTCCACACACAAGACGGTGAAGTCACCGAGCCTTCAAGACCTACAGTTATTTTTTATGCCAGTGAAGATGATGACCATTTTATGTCCAACATGCAATGCCATGATACGCCCCCTTCAGTCCTTCACATGCAAGCTGTAGATCTTAATCTAAGTTTAAATTTATTGATGTTTTCGCTAATGATTTTTTCTCCCAGAAGGAAATATATCACTCTCCTTTGACCCTAATACTTCAAAGTGATTTAATCTCCCCAATAAACAGGTGTAATTATTGAATCCTGTCAAGTACACGCAGCCAGCCCGCTAAATCTTATAAATTGACAAAAAGGCATAGCAAAGGTTTCACGGAAAAAAAATGTCTTTTCCAGTCAAATTAACAATATATTTCCTACAGAAAATCCTATGAATTGTGAGATGGGAAATAGGAAAGGTTTCTCAGAAAAAAGATGATTTTTTATTCCAGTCAAATTTTCTAGAGTAAATCTTATGAATTGCAAGAGGTGTGGGGGCAGATGTCGCTCATGATAGATATTTTCATATGATATTTGTTTTCCATTTTGAGTACATTAAGATGAAACTAGAAAGTAATTTTCATTATACTCAGCGCAAGCGCTGCTTTTCTTTCTACTAGATAATTCGCTAAGAAAACTCTGAGCATTGCAAATTTAAGACTATTATATGGCTAAATAGTGCTGCTATTAAGTATGTTACATGTTATTATTTTAACTATTTTATTTTGAGCGGCGCATGCGCTGTTTTTATTATTGTTATGTCTAATATATAATTATCGGAGATAGTATAATGAATATTGCAAATTTATGGCTATTATATTGCAAAATAGTGCTGCTATTAAGGATGTTACATGTTATGATTTTCATTATTTTAGTGTGAGCGGCGCAAGCGCTGCTTTTTTTTCTTTCTACTAGATAATCCGCCAATAAAACTATGAATATTGCAAATTTATGAGTAATAAAATTCAATTTTTTAACGGAAAAAGTAGTCTCACTATTGTTATTGGTATAGAAATAAGTACCTGATGTCAGTTTTTGAAAATTTTTTTTTACTATAATTATTAATTATCACTTATCTAGGGGAGACATCTCTAAAAAATACTGCAAACAACCTTGACATCTAAGAAAAATTTTAGTCTATAACAAAGTTCATTATACATACTTCACAAAACAATACATGTTTTTCAGGAATGTTTGTTTTTCGATGAGCAAAAAACTGTTTTACTCAGCTGACTTCGCCTGAAAAAGCCATAATGAAGACTTTATAAATCACCTACTGACTACCAGAAACTAGAAGGCTGCTGTAACAAAAGAAAGCTTTTTAAGGGCTCATTTAAAAGCTTATATTTATACTTAATCGCTTTTTATAAATTTCACTTGATAGCACTTTCCCACAAAATGCACTTTCGGTTGTTTCCCCAATTTTTTTAAATGAAAAAAGTGCCTTTTCCAATGAAATGACCAAAAGATGGTTTTAAAACCTAGGCAGGAGCATAAAACTAAGGAGGCAAGGACGTCTCTTCCCCTCAATTACCACCGTTAGAGCTAGTGCACAGGCTTCATCACAGAGTGAAGTTTGAAGGTTCAATTCAAAACTGTTGATCAATCAAGCTTAATTTTTGGTAGATGTATCTTTAATAAGTTTTTAGTTTTAGTTAATTTGCTTTCACTATAATATTTCACTTTTAATATGACTAGTTGATCTATGAAACTTACTAAGAGGGTTTGGATGGGGAAAATATATGAGGTGAACTTATAAACCTCCAGTTAAGGGCTTTGGACCAAAATTATTGCAATGGTACAGTTTTATGCTTCCAAACTCTTCCACTTAAGAAGTGGTACCAAAAGTACCCTTTTCAGTGTTTTATGGCACTTTTGGATGGTAACACTGATAAAAAGCACGTAGATATGAGTAATATGTTTAAAATCAGCCTTCCCAGGATATGCCTTAAAAATGAGTGCCATTAAACATCACTTTTTAAAGTTCTGCTAGCCCAATAGCCCCACACTGTAAAAATAATTGTTTGAGATTTTTCATATGATATTTGTTTTCCATTTTGAGTACATTAAGATGAAACTAGAAAGTAATTTTCATTATACTCAGCGCAAGCGCTGCTTTTCTTTCTACTAGATAATTCGCTAAGAAAACTCTGAGCATTGCAAATTTAAGACTATTATATGGCTAAATAGTGCTGCTATTAAGTATGTTACATGTTATGATTTTCATTATTTTAGTGTGATCTTCGCATTAGCTGCTTTTTTTTACTTTCTACTAGATGATCCGCTAAGAAAACTATGAATGTTGCAAATTTATGAGTAATAAAATTCAATTTTTTAACTGAAAAAGTAGTTTCACTATTGTTATTGCTATAGAAATAAGTACCTGATGTCAGTTTTTGAAATAGAAGCGATTACGAAGCTTTAAAAACTAGCCAAAGGATACTATGAGCAAACAGATAGTGGCATTGCTACTGCTCCTACTGCTGCTACTAAGTGTGTATTTTTTAAGCACATGTTTTAAACAATTAGAAAGTATAGTCACTATTAATCCAATTTTCGACTTTAAAAAAATAGGGTGTTTTATACACTTTGAAATTAAGTGGCTGTTTCTGTATAGGCTACATCGGCTTCATACGCAATACCTTCTACCCCATCTGACGAAACACGTCAAATTGATGAAATGATTCAAATTGAAGCGCCAATGGAGTTTCGTGATATTCAGGTATGGGGGTGCTATGAAGGTAGTGAGAATTTAGATGATACATATGCTAACACGGAATGGGTAGACAATTTATTGGGACAATATTTGAATGTTACTAGTAGTTCTTTAGATGGATAGAATAATATAGTTGAACAAGACAATGCTGTTACTTCAGAGTGTAATTTACCTTGGTTAAGCCCAAATACTATGCAAATTTTAGATAATTTTTCCAAAGAGTTAAATGAGAATCCTTCTATCTCAGATTTAATGAATATTATTCCGGTTTGAACAAATTTAATTGAAATTGAAATGGCTTGGATGGAATTACATAGCCCTAATACACCAGATGCTATGCTAAGTGAACTGCAAGATTTTAGTACACACACCAGCCCTTATGTGGAACAATGTGGGGGAGGGGTTTAGGTAGTGACATACAAGGGGAGGAGATGGTTTAGGTGGTGATGATATACAAGGGGTGAGGGTTTAGGTAATGATGATATACAAGTGGGAGAGTCTTTAGGTAACCGAATTCAAGTGTGGGGGTCGGGACAGTATCAAAGCCTCAATTATTTTAAAAATATTTTATCTAAATGAGAGTCATGGTGAGGTCTATGACCATTATATGCACACCGATATGTTGGTGGTGTATCCTCATTTGGAGAATTACGAGAGTGTATTTATGCAATGGGTTGACAATATTGTCACTCATCTCAGAAATTAAAATGAGAATGGGAGTGGTTCCGTTTTTTTATTTATTGAAATATTAAGCTTAATCATTTTAGATTTAAAAAAATTTTTTTTTTTCAGAGGAGGGGGGGGTGGGGAGGTGTATAGTTCTAAAATATAATCCCGATTTAGAAGGATGCAAGGGCGTTCAACGAATCTGTTTCGAAACAGGCCAAAAATGTTTCATGTACGCTTTCCTCACATCAGCTTTCCAACCTCCACAAAATGACGCTAAAAAGAAAAATTTGAACTACTGGGCAGTTCATGGAAAAGAGGGGTCTGATTTTCCCCAGTAGATTTCTCTTGTTTAGCGGAAAAATTTCCTGTAACAATCAGAGCGATAGATATTTTTGAACAGGCCAACGCCCACTTAAATATCGGTGTTACAATGCTGCAATACGAAACGAAATTTGAAGAGGAGATGCGTTCTCATAAAAAGGGGCTAACATTCTCAGTAAGGGGCCCGTCGATTGAATCGGTGAAACACTGGATTTGGTTCTTATACACACCGCCTAGTGAACCCAATTCAATTGGCCATTTCAATCGCATTACAGATATCAGTAGAGTTCTAGGGGAGGGTAAAACAAAAGGGGCACGATACTACTGCCCAATGTGTCTGTCTAGATTTCATAGCGATTAAAATAACAAAATCACATGAACCATTGTAAAAGACACGGATATCAATCGGTTGAAACAGTTTCGGGTGACCGATCAATTTTAGGTTTTAAAAATTTTCAGAATACTCTAATGCAAAGCGATAAAATAAGTTAGGATTGTGAAGCAAAGCTGCTGGATTTGAATGGCCCAAAATTGCCGAATCGTATCAAAGAACATCAAGCCATCGCAGTTTCCTAGGCCCACGCACAACGAGACTGCTCTAACACTATGCAATTGTTAGAAATAGTCTAAATGTTAGCTGAGAATGATTGTATGATCAAAGCATTGACTAAATTAATTGTCACTGCAAATGGGGCTATTTCCCCATTGAGAAATACCGACTATCCGATGATATTATCAGCAGAGGATCGCCTGGTCATTAAAAATAAGAAAATATGTTAGGTATGTAAGGGTAAATTTGAAGAGGGGGCTAAGGGGAAAGGCATTAGGGAGAAAAATACTAGGGAAGGGGAAAGTCAAAGATCACAATCACTTGTGGCAGGAAATATCCTTAGGTGCTAGTAATTTTCGTGGTGTGGCACACCAATCGTGCAATTTGAATGTAAGCCAGCAGTTTTTTTTATACCGGTTTCATTCACAATTCAAATTATGATTCGAAGTTTGTTTTACCGGCTTTGGCACGTATACACAGAGAGGGAGGGGGAGCAGATAGCCCATGAGTAAATAACTCATTTACCTACAATATTATCCCCGAATCTGCTAAGAATCTGGTGCTTTTAGAGTTGAAATGGCATGCAGTGGATAATGGGCATACGTGCTGGATTAAAATCTGTTTTTTAGATTCTTATAGTTTTTTCCCCAAGGCTCTGAGTCAACCAATTCAAGTGCAGAAAAGTAACAATTTTTAAAGTTTCCCTCTGCTTAAACAGCGCTTTCCAGACAGTGAAGTGAGACTTACTGACTTGTAAAGGCATATATGCATATGACTATTACTGCTCTGGCGCAAGGTTAAGTGAGGAGAAACTCCCTTCCATTGAAGCATTCTATAATTCCCTTACCGATAGTGAATGCACTGACGAGGACTATGAATTTGCTAAGAGGGTATGGGCTATGGGTGGTTGTAAAAATGGTTGGGATTATTGTAGAATATAATTGACCAGTGATGTGTTAACTCTGTTAGATATTCTCTGCAGGAACATAGACCAAATTTGTTCAGAGTTCAGGCTAGACATTGGCTACTATTTTTCAACACCGCAAATTGTCATGGACTTAGTTTTAAAAATTAGTAGGGAGGAAATACAGTTGATCACTGATGTGGATCAACACCAATTTGTTGAAAGATCTATCATGGGTTGATATGTTTTTCATGGGGATCGCGTCCTAACAACGGATTCAACTGGGCGGAACTCTGCTGATGGTATAAAGTCCAATGCTGTTTTTCTTGATATGAACTCATTTTACCCCTTGGCGATGTCTCGCTATAGTTTACCAAGTGGCAATTACAAATGGCTTGAAAATCCTTGTGACATCCCCGACATTCACACTGTCGCGGAAAATGGTCCACAAGTATGGTTCTTTGAAATTGATGTACACATACCATTCGAACTTCACGACACTGTAAAAGATTTTGTTTTTCCGTGCGTGAATAGACCTGTGACCAAGGAGTCTTTGAGCCCATACAATCGGTCTTTGGTCGAGGATATGGGCATGCATTGGACCCCCTCCAAGCAGAAAATAATTGCGTATGTAGACCCGAAACAGAATATTGTTGCTCACCACGTCCTATTGCGGTGGATGGGGAGCAATGGTTTCAGGGTCACAAAAATACACAGGGCCCTGCAATTCGATCAGAAACCCTACTTGAAAACGTATATTGACACCATTGTTACAACATTCACGAGCATAGACCCAAATAAGGTTCTGCTACACAGAAAAAAGAGCAATGTTGTTCTGAATAAGAATATTGCGGGGGGGAGTTCAGTACTTGAAATTTCCAAGAAACACATGTTGTCGTTCTTTTACAATGTGTGCAAGGTACCCTGGCCAAGGGAGGGGGGGGTTTAAGTTTACTATGGGGACACATAGTATATTTTGTTAAAAGTTAACCCCGGGGCGGTATTAAAGTATTTGGAAAATGGGGTGCACATTAGCCCGCGGATGAATTTCACAAATTGGAATGAGAGCATCTACCCCGAGTTGGTGAGACGCCAGGCCCCAAATCAACTATTAATGTTAAAGTCGGAGACAGGGAGTGATTTAATATACAATGGGGTGTTCCCCGGTCCCAAAGTTTACTGTGTGGAAACAAACGGTAAGGATGTAAAACAGGCGTGCTAAGGGGTGCCTACACACTTTGTAAAAAATAATTTCAACATGACTGTCTAGAGAAACTGTGTAGACAGTTGTCTAGTTCCAAGAGCAAAAGTGCAGGCAATTCGCTCTCTACAATAAAGGAACTATACTTTTAGAGTGGAGAAAAATGCCATGTCGTGCATATCCGATAAGGTCTATGTGCTCGAGAAGGGTGTAAGAGTACTCCCCCACGGTCGCTATCGAATTTAAGATCGAGTTGAATGTGTGGACAATCGAAACCAACTCGGTCTGAATAAGTTAACTTAAAAATTAAAAAACAATAGTACTTGGTGGGTGGGTGACAACAATTTCTCAATCATCATTATCATTTTACTGCAGCAGTTGATATTGTATACAGAGTTTGTTTTTCCACTTTCTGCCCCCTCAAGGCCCCGGGGGATAGGCTGTCCCGGCCCCGGGCTTCGGCCCCGGAGGGGGGGCCTGGGCAGGGGGGGGTCTCATCTTTTAAATGTTGTAAATAGGGTTTTGTCATATTTTTCTATTCTATTCGTAGTCTACAAATGTGCAGTTGTTCATGCTGTATTTTAAGTTATTTTGTCAATAAATGAAAAATATTGTTGTTGTTGCAATTGTTGCTATTGTTGTTGTTAATAAATGAAAAATATTGCTATTGTTCTTGCTGTATTTTAAGTTGTTTTTTTGTCAAAAAAATGAAAAGTATTGTTCTGCTATTGTTGCTATTCTTGTTGATGTTGTACAAAAAGTGTTTTTAATAAATGAAAAATATTGCTATTGTTCTTACTGTATTTTAAGTTGTTTTGTTTGGCAATAAATGAAAAAATACTGTTCTGCTATTGTTGCTATTGTTGTACAAAAAGTGTTGTTGTTAATAAAAGAAAAAAAGGGAAAATTATTATTATTATTTATTCATTCGACAAGTTTGTTTTACAGTTAGTTGTAGTCCAAATGTTGTCAACAGCAGTATGTATCAAATTAAAACACCATTCAGGTCGTTTCTCTGTGGCCCATCAATGTCGGGGAAAGGGACACTTTTAGCTAAAATAATTAAAAATTGTAATAAAATATTTTTGGAAAAACCAAAGAAAATTTACTATTGCTATAGTATTTGGCAGGAGTTCTACGATCAAATAAAAGCTATTGCCATTGCCACGTGTATGAGAACCCTTGCTTTGAATTGCACCGTCTATATTTTCTACCGAGTTGTTCGTGATTCAAGTTCTCTAAAAACAATAAACAAATATATCCAGGTTCTCCCAAATTTCTACTTTCAGAGTACAGCCAGGCGACAAATAAGCCCTACGGGTACATTTTTCTAGATTTTAATCAGAATACGCCCGAGGATCTACGTGTAGTCACAGATATTTTCGACAAAGAAATTACTGTATATCTTCCCGTGAACAGTAGAAAAGGCTATTAGTCACCATCATGACATTGAAGAAACTACACAAAAATAAACACTTATTTTCTATTCTAGGCAGTTCAAAACCCCCACTCAGGAAGGCTATACTCAAACATGGTATTGACAAAAAATTTATTAATCTAACATCTGAACTTTGTTTTTAATATAACTGAGGGCAATGTACACTTGCCAGAAGGTGTTAGACAACAGATAAAGCAACATCGTTCCACTGTACGTGCCTTGGCTTGCAAAAACAGGGGAAAAATTTCAAAAAGAAAACGTCTCCTTCAAGCGGGCGGTAGCTTTTTTACACTTTTACTGCCAATACTTGCAGGACTTGCAAACAGTTTTCTCTAGAGAATGGCTAAACCGTATACATTGACGCCATTTGAACTTGTCCTGTCGCCTCCGGAACATTTTGAAGACAATCTAAGCAAATTCATTAATGAAGAAAATATTGCCTATGATAAAAAGCTAGTTTTACTTCAAGATGCATTGCGACGTGTGGACAAACATAGACCTTATCGTGAGAGACCCGATCGCCGATCGCCCCGATTGCCGTCACCGATCCCTCTAAACAGGGTACATCTCCTCAAGATTCAGCAGTGCAATCAAAGGAGAAGGAATTGAATTCCATAGTGGCATCAATTGGAAACCTATTGCCAGTGACCTATCGAGAACAGAGTAAAAGAGTATTATCATATCTCATGTTGGAAAGTGCTCGTGATCAACTTCAAGTCGATAGCGCAGGGAAACGAATTATAATTCAGGGAAAAAGTTATAATCTAGTTGATTTAATTTGTGATATGGTGACGAATCGTAAAGGAATTTTATCATTTGACAATAATCTATACTCCTTTCTAAGTGTATCAAACTTTCCCAAAAGTCTTATTGGCAATAAGCAAATTCTAAAGAAAATAAGGGAATATAGTCCTCCAACAACACCAACACCTTTTAAAAAAGAAGAAGATTCAATATTGGAAAATACTAGCAGCAGCAGCAATGATTTTATAACACCTGTGGCTGCTAGTCAAAAGCGACGACGGATTGAATCATCCTCCAGTGTGCAAAAGGGGAATGGACATTGCACTACGTGTTTGCGTTCAAAATGGTTGAAGTTCTGAAGCATGTCTATGAAAATATTGGTGAAGCGGGAAGTCTAAGTTCCCCCACAACGCTTTCTAAAGTTGCCTCTGACATAGATGGCAGCACATTAAAAAAGCAAAAGAGTATCTAGAAAATGAACCGAGTTACACACTGCATCGGAATCGCAGGCTTCGTCGCAAACAATATCGACAAACTAAAGCCTTTTCCCCTCTGCATATAATGCGAACTGATCTTTTAACTTTAGACAAGATTCAACGGCGTCACAATGCACCCTACAAATATATTCTAGTGGCAGTCAGTGTCTTTAGTCGCTATGCCTATGCCATTCCATTGCAATCAAAGAGAGGTGTTGAAGTTGCTCATGCTTTAGAAAGTATTCTTGAACAGGACTGCTATAAAAAAATTCAATCAGATCGCGGTAGTGAATTTGTTGATCCTCATTTGCAAAAGGTTTTATCGAAATATAATACAACACTTTATCATAGTCAGAGCCCGATAAAGGCTGCATTGGCTGAACGATTTATAATAACGATCCTTATATTAATTTAAATATTTTGTACACTGAAAAATACTGCTGATTTTATTCATGATTTAGATAAAATCATGCAAATATATAATCAACGACCACATTGATCTCTGTCCAACTGAAGCCCTCGGGACGTTCATTGCAGTGAAAATACACTTGATGCTTTTCTAAAGCAATATTCCAATTGCAATGAGAAAAAGAAGAAATTCAATGTTGGTGATACTGTTCGAATCAATAGAACCACCAATATTTTTGAAGAGGGGAATTATTTATGGAGCACTGAACTTTTTAAAGTGTCCAAAATCCTAGACATTTTGACTACTATGTTAATACCCTTGGCCCAAGACAACTGGGCAATGAAATGGACTATTACAAAGGTCGCTCATCAATATCTGGCTATGGTCTTGTCAGTTGGTTTGCTAAGCTGTTTCGCTCTGCATTACCTCTGGCTAAAAAATATATTAGACCGGCTGCGAAAGATTTTGCATTCTCTACACTATACGATTGGAGCTCTGGCAAGGATTTTAAAAGTGCTTCGGAAAATATTAGGTCCAGTGCGTGAACCCTTGACGAACAATTGAAATCTCACCAAAATGGAAAAGGTTTATAAAGTTCGAGAAACAGCGCACCACCAATCAGTCTCTACTCAGGTCAGAAACGAAAGACATCACCCCTATCAAAGAAAAGAAGGAAAAAGACGACACGTACAGTAAACAGAAGAAGAAGCTGCAGGAAGAGAATTGTTAGATCGAAACTGGATTTCTTTTTATAGACTGAACAATGGTATATCTACCGCAGAAGGATTCCCATCCTTCAATCACTTCATCTTTAAATCTGTTCTTTGCATAAAATGTCGATGTGAGTGTAAAACATGGATATTATGAACAATTTTATCCACAAATACCCCTCACCAATAATATCCACTTTCAAATTTATTCCAATGAAGACTACTTTATGAACATGTCTTCGACATTTATAGATTTACAAATGATAGTCCAGAAATCTGACAATACATTGCCAGTTCGTGCTGATGGAATATCCTATGAAAATTGTATATTACATAATTCATTTCGTCAAATCAGTGTCTACATAAATGGCACTTTGGTGAGCACAAGCAACAATCTTTCGAATTATACAAGTTATATGGAGTTCATGTTGATGACACCCAAGTCATGCAAGGAATTGAGAGGCACCTCCAATGGATATGAATAAATTACTGTTACTAATAGTACAGATGCACTTAAAAATGCTACAACTAGGGAATTACATCTAGTTGGAAAAATATATCATGAAATATTTAATATACCCCAATGGCTACCACCCAATATTAAAGTGGATATGAAATTGACGCTCCATCCAACTTCATTTTACAAAAAGAACTTCCTGCCAATCCTGATGTAACTCTCTTCCTCACCTCAGCAATACTACATGTACGAAAGCATCAGGTTATGAGTTCCGTTGCTTTGGCAGTGGAAACACTGAGAGCCAGTGGAAATAATATTAAACTATTTGTTCCTCATACGATCACCTTTCAACGTCATATTACCATAGGCTCACGTACCTTCACCGACTCATCCTTTATCACTCGCGAAAGTCCGTCAAAACTAGCATTGGCATATTTAAAAAGCGCTAGTGCAATAGGATCGTGGACTGGATGCCCACATAAATTTGAACTGTTTGGTCTTTCATATCTTGTCTGTAAAGTAAATGTGATCCTACTCTATATTTCATCCTTTGATAGATCCTACATGACGTTGTAAGAGTTGACAATGCAAACCCTAGATAATGATTCACAACTATTTAAAAATGGTATAACTGAAGAAATGTTCGCTAAAACACATGGTATCATTGTACTAGGCTTGTCTGGCACTCAAGATATGAGTATAGTACGAACGGGGAGTGTCCGATTAGAGTGTACATTTTCAGACGCAATACCTGAGATCTCGATACTAATCTCGTTAAATCAATATGAAATCTATTGGGAAATCACTCCCGAAGGCAGTGTTCTACTAGACGTTGCACCATGAACACTGGTCAAATAATCGGTGTTTTTTATATGGACCCCTACATTTCCAAATACAGATCCTATTGTTTACCATCGGACTTCCTTGGAAAAATTCAAAGTGCCAACAATACCCTAATTATTGTTAATAGCAGTCCGTCGACTGTGGATATCGGTCATTGGCTGTGCATCTTTCAAAGAATGAAGACTATTGAATTTTTTTATCCCGTCGGCCTACCTTACACATTCTTATCGTTTTTAGCGGCACCAACTCGACCAATTCCAATCTTGTCCTTGAAGGTATCAGAATCCAGCAGTCCCAGTCCCTAAATTACCTTGGTATCACGTATGGCCAGACGCCTAGGTCAACTAGAGGCTTGTTGGCTGAATCAGTCTGTAAATCTATCCGCTCAGCATATGGAAAAGCTGTCAAATGCAAGTGGTCATTTAATCGATTTATTAAGTCAAAACTATTCAACGTCGTCGTCTCTCCTGCCATCTGGTATATATCACCCTTGTGGGAAATGATGTCCCTCACCGAGCGTCAAAAAATACGAACCACGCACTACAGATTTGCAAAATTTCTGCTGGGACTTCCACTAAGATTTTCTAACACGGAGATCTCATCCATATATGGAATCCTTGATCCATCAACCAAGGTGATCGATCTAGAACGGAGAGCCTCAAGACGATCCCTCAGTAAACTATACGACTCACCGCTGACTCAACTGTTTCTGTGAATGAAATACCTGTATTTAATTTTTAGTGTTGAACATGTTTTTCTTCTTTTTTTGTTTCATTTTGTACACCGCTTTTTTTTTCTTTCTCCATTTCTCCATTGTAAGCGGGCATAAATAAATATATATATATATTCTACACTCCACACATCAACACTATATCGAGAGCAGTGAGAAAAAATTATTCAAAATCGGAAGAGAGTTCAGGATCTAAAGACTAAAAGTTACGGTTTTCATGCGCTGCTATATTTCGTCTTCAGATGTCGCGGTTATATTTACAAGCAGTCTCTCAATATTTATGTAAACAATCCATTACTGAACGACTTTATGGTGGAAAATATCCTCTCAGACCTGTATAATATTGATTTTAGTGTTTTACGAGTAAAGTGTTTTAAAAATGTATGTAAATTTGTCGATTAAAAATAAATGAATATACACAACAGCAATATCTTTATTCTACACTTTAGATTTCTTCATCTTCTGTGTATAGGCAACTGTCGAGAACCACTAATGCTGGTAAATTATTTGAATTCACTGTATATTCATCTTGATTGGCTGCAAAGTCAGGGACACATTTTCTAGAGTACAATGTAACTTCACTCTTATCATATCTCTTTGTAAAGTCAATGATACTATTTGTATTCATGTTGTGAAATTCACGTGTTTCAATTTGTCTATTTGAAGCAATATCAAATACAATGTTTTCAAGTGGTGAATCACATTCTGTAACAGCCAAAGAAAAATCACTAGGTTTATAGTAATAATAGGCAGTGTCGTCACAACGATGACGTAGAAACCAAATTGTCTTGCTACCCCAACAGTTGAATCGTTGACCTGATTCTTCCTTCCAAAATAATTTAAAACCAAAACGATACCAATCTCGTAGAAATAAACTAAAATCTCGTTTACGGTTCTTTCCAATCATACCAGGATAAGTATTCTCCCGCTGATCACATTTGTCATAGTGACAATTGGAGCATAGTTGGCCTCTAGGGTGAGAGTCACAAATCTCTTTAAGACAAGAATTACAGCCTTTAATTTGTACTGCATATCCTCTATGTAATTTACACGGATTTTATAATTTGCACTTTTCCTTATACTCATCAGTAATTGTACAATTCTCAAATGATGACCAACTGCCAAGAATATGCATATATAGTGGACATGTATAGAACATTTTTTGGTTTCTGATATCAACTCTCTCACAGTTAAAAAGAAACTGATCCACGTTCGATAAATTCAGAAGGGGGATAGGAGAGAGAGGAGTAACTCTGTGACATTACATAACCTGTTTTGAAGGGAGAGAGTCATCTACATAGAATCTATGGAATTGTATTCAAAAGTACATCCACGATATTATTCTGCTTTGTTTCAATTAATATCTCAATAAATTGAGTAAAAGCATTTCAGTCACTTCGTAAAAGCTTCATACAATAGTCCAAATGCAGAGAATCAGTTTTCATTATATTGTCAAGCGTTCCCTGAGAAAATATCTTCCGTTGAAGAGATAACTCGAGAAAATCGTCATCTAGAATAAAAAAATTTTCCATAATCACAAGATTCGACTTATTTCTCACTTTCTCAAATTCATTCATTTTTCAATCCTAACACTCTCACTGCTGACTCTAGACTAACCACGATTTGTTCTACTTCAAGAATATTCGATAGCTTACTTTTAAAAAATTCTAACAAAAAGAAAGGGAACATTTTCGATTTCGAAACAATTTTATTGTTTGTGTGATCATACTTACAGCAATAATATATTACACATAAACAATTACCGATATAACTTATTATCCTCAATATACTTCACTATTGCATTTAAAGCACTTTGAAGTCTATGTATATGTACTATATCGGCTTTCGCAGCGAAGCATAATTGGTCCTCCAATTTAAATTTACTCAAAGATATCACGTATCTTGCATATACTTCTTCCCACTCGAGACATAGTCCAGATCCTCTTCTTGTTTCTACCGCAATGTTAGATGCTCTTGTATCATTTCTGCTGCTGCTACCAGCTCCACTATGAAATTCTAATAGTGTAAACATTCCACTCATTATTGCAAATATATATATCTTGACAAATAAATAAACGAGTAAAGTCAAACTGTTCTCACTCCTTGAATTCTATTCTCACACCAATATCAACTATACTGACAATCCTTCCTTATATTAGTTGTGTTTGCTAGGACCTCTTGATGCTATTGCGCAAATCCAATGCTAATGATTCCTAGAAATCTGGTTTGATGTCACTTAGCTTAGTATTTCTAACCCTCTGATGGGCATAGAAATAGGCGTGTGATCTTGCATAAATTATGTACGAACTGTAAGTAGAGAAGCGTTCCTACTAAGGAACCCAGGTCCAGGCTTATTTTTTACATTGATAAATAACCTTGGTGTTTATTTTGCGGATAGATGGAAATTCGTTCATGATATAACTGTTTTAGAGATATGTTTCAAAAATTTGAAAAGCGAACCAATGGACATACTGGAATCAATATCAGCCGAAGCTCTTACTGACGATATCAAAGTAAACCCTTTAAAGTTAACTGTTCTTACTATTAATTTCCTTGAGACTCCCCCTTCTTTTTCCTGTCCAATCCCCCCTGAAATGTCTGTTACCACTATGAAATTACTGGGCGTTACCATCTCAAGCGACTTAAAATGGGATTGTCATATTAATGACATCTTAAAACGTGCAAATGCCGCATTTTCCCTCCTTAAAATCCCTAAAAAATTTAAATGCACTAAATTGCATTGTTTGAGGGTTTTCCTGTCATTTGTACGCCCAGCCCTTGAATACGCCTGTCCTGTTTGGCATCCTGGCATTTCCATTGAATTGTCGGACAAAATAGCGGCAGTCCAAAAAAGATGCCTAAGAATTATCTTCAATGAGGGTAAAGTACCTTATATTTCCCTTCTTAGGAGAGCTGATCTTGTCACCATTAAGGAAAGAAGAGCAAAAATTACCTTGCGTTTTGCTAACAATGCCCTTCATAACCCTCGAACAACCCTTTTCCCTGGTCAATATTTACCACTTCGACCCCGTCTCCCGCGTTCTGTGTCAACAAAAATCCCGTTTTTTGCCCCAATAAGAGTTTGTACTGAAAGATATAGAAGAACTTTTATCCCTTACATAGTTTAAATTTTAAATCAGTTAATCTACGCCGCCCCCCCCCCTCACTCACTTTTTACCTCATAGTTATTAATTTTAATGCCCGTTTTGCAAATGTGGAGGTTTTTTATTTATGTTTTTTATTTTCACTAACTAATTTATGTTTTTGTTTTTATTTTTTTTATCCCCTTGTTAATTTTACGAGTTTTCGTTATTTTGCATTTTTGCTGACTTGACACTGGCCTTCTAATTTTGTGAGTTTAATTTATTTTGTTTTTAAAATTTTGACGTATTTGACATTGACCCTTTTGAAATTTTATTTTGTTTTTTGATTGTTTGTTTTGTTGTTCTTTTTTAGATTTATTTGACGCTAAAGTGCGAATTCGGCCCTTTTGGGCTTGTGTTGGCCGTTTTTCAGCAATAAATCTTATCTTATCACCTTGCCGAAAATATCATTATAATACGACACCCAATTATGAACTGCTATAGGAATTCCAGAAAACTCACTACTAAGCTTATCCGAATTCAGAACATGAGCCCACTTCCTTCTCGACGGAGGAAAATCAAAACCAGATACCCTAGACTGCCGTAAACTTTTTTTTATCTGAACGCTTGGTACTTTACTTCAGATCGAAGACAACTCCTCGATTTGGCCGACCGCAAGACACCCATATTCGTAGCCAAAACTTAGCTTTATTCTTTACAACTTTTAATTCTGGGTCCAAAACCCATTCTGTTTTTTTAGTTTTAACTTTAATCTTTTCCAGAGGAACAGCAGTCGCCTCTGCTTGTTTTAAGCACCAAATTATTTTATCATAATATTCACTTAAAAACTGCTTATCATTTGAGATACGGTCAGTAACTTGAAGTGAATGGTAAGGAACTTTTATAGAACCTAATAACCCGGACAACATAATATTATAAAGTGCAAAATTAGCTCTACTCCAGTTATTCCTGTAAAACCACTTAGAACTTTGTGTAAATGGTCTAGTAGAACGGAAAGCAAATAGTGAAGAAGCGAACGAAATCGGGAGGTGGTCAATATCACGATCGTCTTCATGAACAAGAACAGTCGACACATTAATATTTGGCGAGGAAACTACATGGTCAATAATAGACAAACTTCCAGATTGGTGAATATATGAATAATTAATACTTTTCTCGACTGTTTTATAAGCAGAAAAAGTACCAAGGGCTATATCGGATCGAACTGACTGACTTATAATATCTGTGTTGAAGTCACCAACCACTATAAAATCATAACCACTCGATACAGCAGTCGCAACAACAGCCTTAAGATTTGCCGAGGCTTTCATATACGCGTTTAAAGCGGAAATAGTCTTTTTATTTCACGGGAGATACACATTTATCAGCACAGTATTACCAAACCGAACCGCAAGGATGAATTTATCACTGTGAAAACACACTGGAGAGAACAAACTCAGGTTATTCTTAACAATGCATGCGAGGCCTCCAGAAGGTCTACAAAAAGTGACCTCAGCATTAGTTGTAAAAACGGAATGATTACGACTTGTTTTTAACACGTTAATACTAGTAGAAGCAAGGAGGTGTTCTTAAAGGCATACTATGTCAAACCAGTCACACAATTCATCAATCATATGCTCCTTTAAACGAGTACCATTTATATTAAGTGAAACAATTGAAACAGGCACAATGATTTCTTCTTGGCAATGATATCTCTCAGCACTTTGCTTCTAAGACTAAAGGAGCCATGATTTTCACCACAATTTGCACATCTTGCATCAAGATGGCAGGGAAAATCCTTGGTGGAAATATGAGGGACTGCACAGCGTGCACACTTCGCAACCAAACTTGTACAATCAGCTACTCTATGGTCTGGTGAACGGCATTTGAGACAGCACCGAGGTGCCGACAGATATTCTTTCACAGATAAGAATTAATATCCAAGTTTAACACCATTTTGCTTAGCCTTGGTTTTGTACATGGAGTCACAAAACTCAAGTTTAACCGTGCTAGAGTCACTGAGCCGCATAGCTTCCACCCCACCTGGATATCCTTGAAAGAATGAGAGGTCTAAGTCCTTCGATATTCCTCAGACTATCCCGAAAAACCGCTTAGTGATCACCTTGAATGGAGATTCTGCTAGAATCACTGAAATAGAGTCTTTGAATTATTCAGCAGAAGATTTTTCAACATATTATAGCCAATTATCACAACGCAAGCTCAGCTTGGTAGCTGCTTCATGACACCTTACTTTATCGAGCACTTTCTTGCGTTTTATCGGATTATATAGTGCTTGCGGCACTTTAGAGACAACACCAGTGGTGTGAGAGTCAGTTGACGGCGTCTCACGGGCAGGCAGTGGTGGAAAGTGATTATCCTTTGAATCGAACTTACATGAAACAGTCTTTAGGAAGTGTTCCATTCTATTCAATTTTGTGTTCAAACTCATATAAACCAAAGCAGGGATGACAGGTACATCATTTGGAGAATGAATTACAAACATCGGTAGGTCTATGTCTTCATCGTCACATTTCACGAATATGCTTAACATATCCTTCAGATGGCTTTCCAAAACCTTCGGCCCCTGTCTTCTCGGAAGCTCAGTCCCAGGTACAGCTGCATCGTAGAGGAGTTTTCCAGCTTCAATTACACTCGGCAAGTCCAGAAAAAACTCCTTTCCAAACTTAAGTATTTCGTTGTTATTCACTTCATTATCACGGTTAATTTGCAAAAAAATTTAAACCAGCAAAAAAACAAGTCCATTATTCATTATTCACTGTACATATTATAAGAACCAGATACCAATAAGAGCCAGATACCAATAAGCAAAGGAACCGTAGTTTCTTTCTACCAGGTCCCTGCAATTTAAGGGAGTCACACTCCCGGCAGGTACAACGACCCTTGCGACAAGAAACTCCCCTCTTCTGCTCACTTATTGGCAAAATTGAATTATAATCAGATTTTTAAATCACATTAAAAAGATAGTAGGATAATAGAGCGCCTTATATGAGTGAGTAAATATATTCCATGGTAAAATAGTCAGTAAATATCGATTTATTATTTCACTTATTGTGAAACTGACGGTCACTGCAATTTTGTGCTCTATAAGAACTATTTTGGATGTTGTTAGAACTTCAGTGTTTTGTAACAAGTATTTTTTATTTTGCAGCAGCCATTTTTTTATGTTTTAAGAAGCAATTGGATTTGTGTAAAGTTTTTTTTTTGTATTTTGTAAGAATAATTTTTGTTTGTAAAAACTATTGTGGATTTTTTGAGCCTTTATGGTAGGCATTGATGACGTTATCTATTTCAAAATCAAAAACCCAATCATCATCACTATCATTTTCAATTTGTTTGGTTCGTTTTAACTCGGGTTGTTTTTCGTCATTAAGAATTACATATCACCGAGCCTTTAGTTTATTTTAACAAAGGTATGGTAGTCATTAACGACCTTATCCATATTAAAATCCCAGACCAAATCATCATTGTTATCATTTTCGATTTTGAAACTTTTTAATTCTCACTGTCCAGGTTGATTTTCATTGACTCACTCACTTGTTCAGTGTCACATGCCTTATGACCATGTGTGTCTTTGCTCTTCACTTTTATTTTTGACACATTGCACCTGTTCTTATAACTGCGTGTGTATTTGCTCTTCATTTTCATTTTTGACTTGTTCTCATGCTCGGTGTCGCATGTCTTCTAACAACGCGTGTCTTTGCTCTTCATTTTAATTTTTACATTCTTTTGGATTTTGATTATTTCATATATAGCAACGCTGCTGATTTGTACGTTTAGTTTCTTTAGTGATTTTCATCTCTAATCAGTAATCATCTGCAATAATTCGTCCAAAACGATCAACTTTAAGGTAGGAGTAATAGTATCGAGTGACAGTCGGTAGTAACTGGCCATCTCCTCAGGACAAAGTCCAGCTTAGTACCCTGAATCCAATGTATATTCTACCGGAAGCCACGTGGCGTGTAAAATTTAAATTTCTCGCTGCACAGTGTTGCCAGTTCTGCTGAATACGCTAACAAGTGCGCCAAGAGACGCTGTAGTCATTTTTGGCGAAACCAAAAACCATCAGGTGTATGTTACTCTGGCTTCTGATGTGGATGCACAAAGCGTCACCGTTTCATCTCCAAAGGTGATATTAAGTTCTGTTCTAAATCATGTTTCGCGATCAATGAATACAGGAGAAAAAGTAATAGTCCGGTCTGTACTGAGGCTCTTCCCGCTTGAGGACATACTAGAGTTGAAGGTGCTGCTCCATAAAGAGCTGAAAATTGAGAGCGCTTTCGCAAAGCACACGAAAAAGGAAGAAGAAAATATAATAGACATTTGCAAGTAGTTTGCACAAGCAGCAAATCGTGATAAGGGAACAATCCCAATATTTATCATCTCTCTCCCTGTTCAGTTCCCGTAGTAAGTGTAAGTACCTCTGCAAACACCATTTCTCACCTGAATGAGACTAGGAGAAAAGTAAATGGACGGTATGAAATGGCTCAAAATATGCCAGTCCCCTGGATTCTAGGAAGTAAATCAGTGGATTGACCTAGCTTTGCTGTTGTTCTGAAAACTCTGCCTGTGGATCTGGATACACCTGCTGCAAGAAAAGACTTTATAGACAACGTTGACCCTGATAGTACTAAAATAATTGAACTTCGAAAATCCAAGACTGACTTGAAGCTGGTGGTCTAATCTAAAAAGATAGCTTAGGTAATGGTCACAGCTCTGAAGGGCAATCCAAAAGGTTTCTCGGCCACTGTTCTCTTATTCAGCCATATAGGCGTCTTGAAGAGGGTTCCAGAAGACTATGATGGTGATTCAGCGAAAGCTCTAATTCTAAATTCTAAACGCAACAAAAATACTACAGTGCGGAAATTCTAGAGTTTACAAGATATTCTTTGAGTCCCGAAATGAACTTGAGACCTTCCTTCGAGTACCTGTGAAAGTGCACTATGAGAGGCTACCAGTTGAAAAATTCATATTCTTACCGTTAGAAGATGCTACAGTCTGTCACTTAGCCACAGACTGGACAAAACAGCCCAAATGCTCTCAGTGTGGATGGACAGAGCATGTCTCTGACCGCGATAGTAAGTGCAAAGAGCCGGCACTCTTTTAAAATTGCGATATGAGAGGTCATACCTATTATAGTGTAAAGTGGCCGGTGAATAAGCTCTCTAAGATTACAACGAAAGTCACCCATTCATTAGTACAGTGAACTTGATATCCTGGAACATTAATGGCAATTTTGCTGAAAGACGCCCGGTAATATGTGAATTTTTGAAACCAAATAGTGTTGATTGTATCCAACAGCATTTTTCTATTCCTGTGTGGTCTACTTACTGAGCCCAAAAAAAACACTGGGTAGGCCCTCCGGTGGGCTTGCAACGTATGTGACAAAAGATATTGAATCGAAGGTGTTTTTCACATTGCAGAATATACTTACTGTCCAAGTGCATAGTTGTGTAGTTATTAATATATATTTACCGACTGATTTTCTTAATTATTGTTCTGATTGTATGTTGGCTCGAAGTGTCACTAAGTTGTTTGATTGGATTCATCTAATTCGTTTTAAGAAGCTCCCGGCAGTAGTACTAGGGGATTTCAATTGCGGGGTTAGCATGAAGCCCTCTAATGAAGGAGATCCTGGCTCGGGAGCTCGTGAGTATATGATTCATGGCCTTCTAGATGATTCGTTGACTGTGCTAGTTAAAAATAAAGATTTCACTAACATATATTTCACCAGACGCATCTGTTCTCTTATCTGTTCTCTGTCTGACATGAACTGTTCTCGATATGATAAGGTCTGACTTATCTGTTCTCGTTCAGATCTGATCTGTTCTCGGTCTGATAAGATCTGTTTTCGGTCTGACTGATCTATTGTACGTCTGATATGACCTGTTTTTGATCTGACTTATCTGTTTTCTGTCTGATCTGATCTATTTGCCATCTGATCTAATCTGTTTTCTGTATGATCTGTTTTTGGTCTGACTGTCTAATATCGGTCTATTGTTCTTGGTCTGATAAGATTTGCTTTCGTTCTGACTAATCTGATCACGGTCTGATCTGATCTGTTCTTGGTCTGATAAGATCTATTTTTGGTCTGAATGATCTGTTCTCGGTCTCATTTGATCTGTTCTCGGTCTGACCTGATGTGTACTCGTTCTGATATGATTTATCCTCGGTCTGATATGATCTGTTTTCGTACTGATCTGATCTGTTCTTGGTCTGATAATATCTGTTTTCCGTCTGACTGATGTATTATCGGTCTGATATGATCTGATATCGGTCTGATTAAATAAAAAAAACAAGTTCTTTTTAACTGAAAGTAAGGAGCCTCATTAAAACTTAAAACGAACAGAAATTATTCTGTATATAAAATGGGCTGTCCCCTCCTCCCCGGCTGGCTCTTTACGCGATATTTTTTTTTATTTTATAAAAATTAATTTTTGTGTAAGCGTCAAAATTTCTCGTAAAGAGGGTGGGGTGGAGGAGGGGACAGCCTCTTTCATATACGGAATAATTTCTGTTCGTTTTAAGTCTTAATGTCGCTCCTTACTTTCAGTTAAAAAAAACTTGTTTTTTTATCTAATTTCTGAACGTTTTTGAATTAATATAGCTTTGTTTTTGGCTCACCGTACATGAATAATTAAAACGAAATTCGCATATTAATTTTCCTTTTTTTAACTAATTGGCTTTCTCGAATTTTTTTTCTGACGTAACTTACGAATTAACTTACGTAACAAATTTCTATATTCGTATGTTTTTATTACGTATATTAGGGAGTTCTCTCCCTAGTCAATACCTCGCTCTTTACGATAAAGTTAGAATTTTGTTCGAATCACAAACCCCTCAATCACACCGGCCGTTTAATTATAATAAATAGTTCTTTTGAAAGTACTAAAAAACTTTAGCGTAAAGAGCGAGGTATTGACTAGGGGGTGAACCCTCTCGTATACGTAATAATTTCTGTTCGTTTTAGGTTTTAATTTTGCTCCTTATGTTGCTCCCAGTTGAAGAAAATTGTTTTTTTAATTAATTTCTGATCGTTTTTTAAATAATGCTGGGGAATCTGGCGCCCCCTTCATGACAATGTTCCTTCCCCCAAGGAATATCCTCCATGGAAAGATCCTCCCCCGTAACCCCTACTCCGACTCCGACCCCGACCCCACACTAGAAAAAATTCCTCCTGAAAACATCTGTATACTTCCCAATAACCAATACTATATGTAAACAATGGGAAAAGCTTATAACTTGCAGCCCTTCCCTCGGGAACATTGGAGGATTAAATCATCCTCAAAGACATATAAGTTCGATTTTCGAATATGTTGAACAAAATGGTTGTCTCAAAATTTTGATAGTGAGACTTCTGGAAGCGTGGGAGGGGGCCAAGTTGCCCTCAAATTTTTTGGTCACTTAAAAAGGGCACTAGAACTTTTAATTTCCGTTCGAATGAGCCCTCTCACGATATTCTAGGAATACTGGATCGATGCGATCACCCCTGGGGAAATAAAAAAACAAAACAAAAACAAATAAACACGCATCCGTAATCTTTCTTCTGGCAAAAAAAACAAAATTCCTCATTTTTGCAGATAGGAGCTTGAAACGTCTTTAGTAGGGTTCTCTGATACTCTGATTCTGATGGTGCGTTTTTCATTAGAGTTCTATGACTTTTAGGGGTTGTTTCCCCCTTTTTTGGAAAATAAGGCAAATTTTCTCAGGAGCTTAACTTTTGATGGGTTCTCAGGCGCTTAACTTATATATTTGAAATCAGCATAAAAATCTGATTCTTCTGATGTATCTATTGGTATCAAAATTCCGTTTTCTAGAGTTTCGGTCACTATTCAGCAGAGTCGCTCCTTACTTAGAGTTCGTAAGATCTGTTCTCGGTCTCATCTCATCTGTTCTCGGTCTGATAAGATCTGTTTTTGGTCTGACTGATCTGTTTTAAGTCTGATTTGATCTCTTCTTGGTCTGATTTGATCTGTTAGCTGTCTAATCAGATCTGTTCTTGCTCTGATATGATCTGTTTTCGGTCAGATCTGATCTGTTCTTGGTCTGATCCAATCTGTTCTCGGTCGGATCTGATCTGTTCTCGGTCTAATAAGAGCGGTTTCCTGTCTGAATGATCTGTTCCCGGTCGGATTTGATCTGTTTTCTGTTGAATATGATCTTTTTTCGGTCTAATAAAATTTGTTTTCAGTCTGACTGATCTGCTCTCAGTCTGATCTGATCTGTTCTCGGACAGATACGATCTGTTCTTGGTACGATATGATCTATGATCTGATCTCGGTCTGATTAGATCCTATTTTAGTCTGACTGATCTGTTCTCAGTCTGATATGATCTGTTCTCGGTCTGATCTGATCTTTTCTCGGTCGGATCTGATCTGTTTTTGGTCTGATATAATCTGTTCTCGGTCTGATCTGATCTGTTCTTGGTCTTATCTTGTCTGTTTTCGGTCTTATCAGATCTTTTCTCGGTCTGATATGATCTGTTCTCGGTCTGATCTGATCTGTTCTCAGTCTCATCTGATCTGTTTTCAGTCTGATATGATCTGTTCTCGGTCAGATTTGATCTATTCTCAATCTCATCTTATCTGTTCTTGGTCTGATCTGATCTGTTCTCTGTCGGCTTACCGAGAACAGATCTCGGTCTGATATGATCTATTCCCGGTCTGATGTGATCTGATCTCGGTCTGATAAGATCTGTTTTTGGTCTAACTGATTTGTTTGTGGTCTGAGCGGACCTGTTTTCGGTTGGATATGATCGGTTTTTGATTGAATATGATCTTTTTTCGGTCTGATACGATTTGTTGTCTGTCTTACTGATCTGTTATCGGTTTGATCTGATCTGTTCTTGGTCCGGTGAGATCTTTTTTCGGTCTGACTTATCTGTCCTCTGTCTGATCTGATGTGTTCTCGACCATATAATCTGTTCTCGATCATATAATTTGCTCACGGTCTGATATGATTCTGTTCTCAGTCTGATCTGATCTGTTTTTGGTCTCATCTGATTTATTGTCGGTCTGATTTGATCTGTTTTCGGTCTGATCTTATCTTTTCTTGGTCTTGTATCATCCGTTCTCTGTCTGATATAAACTGTTCTTGGTATGATCAGATCTGTTTTCTGTCTGACTGATCTAATCTTTGCCTGATCTGATCTAATCTCGGTCTGATAAGATCTGTTTTTGGTCTGATATTATCTATTATATGTCTGATCTGACCTGCTCTTGGTCTGATATGATCTGTTTTCGGTCTGATATGAACTGTTCTCGGTCTGATCTGATCTACTCTCGGTTGAATATGATGCGTTCTCGGTCTGATATGATCTGATCTCAGTCTGATGAGTTCCGTTTTTGGTCTGACATATCTGTTCTGGCTCTGAAGTGATCTGTTTTTGGTCTTTTTTGATCTGTTCTCAGTCTGACATGATCTGTTCTCGGTCTGATCTGATCTGTTCTTTGTCTGACCTGATCTGTTTCCGGTATAATATTATATGTTCTCAGTCTGATCTGATCTGTTCTCGGTCTGATTTTATCTGTTCTTGGTCTGATCTTATCTGTTCTCGGTCGGATATTATCCGTTTTCGGTCTGATATTATCGGAAATCATACTTTTTCTGTTACTGAGTTTTCTTATCGCCCAATTTCCAATGATGGCCTTTACACATTAATTGGATCTTGCATTACCAATGAAAACTGGCTGGCTCTCAAAGGAAAAAATGACATTAATTTTAAAGTCTCTGAATTCCATATTCTGATTAAAACAAAATACATAAATTCCTTCCCTGTGAAAAAAGTAAAAACATGTTCTAATGACAAACCATACATTACTAGCCAATTGAAAAAACTAATTAAAATCAAATTGAATCTGAAACATCCGAAGCGAACTCACTGTGTAAACATATAATAAAAGAAATACGTAAATCTGCTTCTTCATATTACAAATGCAAAGTCTAGGATTTATTTTCTACAAAGCCAAAACAATGGTATAATTGAATAAAGGAAATTTGTGGGAAAAGTGGCTGGAACCACGATATTCTGCATCGAAGGCATGTCTTTTTCCATTTTTTTTCTTTTCTCCACAATTAGCGGGGCACTGGGACATCACAAAGAGCGGTTTAATGACTCATTTAAAAGAAATTCTGTATTTAGAAACCTTTTGTAATTAACAAAAATAATTTTTAAAATAAACATAACTTTTTTTAAAAACTGCATTTTCGTATAGCATTTGAGTAAAAATGTCCTTAAGACCATCTTGCATACGAAGATCGAAATAGGATTTCATTTTTAACTACATCAATGATCAGTATAGTTCTTTACAATTGGCGTCTATATAAGTTTATTATCAGGAATGCAGCGGTACCTAGTAATCAGGGTTGCAGTGGTAGCTTGCAAACCAGGCTTGGAATAGTAAGAGACGAACCTCAAAGAATCAGGCAGCTAAAAGTCCAATATATGTAATGGTTTGTTCTTCTGATGCCGTGGTTTGTTCTTTACTAGGTTTAAGCTATATCGGATGAAATTTACACAGTCTTCATTTAAAATAAACCATATCTACCCTTTCTGAATTTCTTATATTACCTTGTCAAATGATAAGGGTGCATAAATATGGCATTCACTTATTACGTCACATATGGTTACAAACTACGATTATGACGTGATTCGCCAAACTTGTACAAGAACATGCTGTTTTTTGTAATTTTTTTAAAATATTTTTTATTAGAAAAGGCAGTAGATGTGGCAATTTCCTTTCAAATGAACCATTAAACATCTGTCTATGATGTTTCAATGCCCTGTTAGCTGCAGAGGAAAAAACAAAACAAAATGCCGTCGATGCAGAATATCGTAGTTCAAGCATATTATCTTGTTTTCTAGCCAACAGGCTTTTCTTTGTTGTTCAATCTAACGAGCTGTGAGCCTCCTGCATAGGGATTTTGGACAAGGAAATTCTAATAGCATACATTTTGTTGCTATCTGACTCTGTTTTTAGAAGTTATGGGTTATTGAATTTCTTGGTATGGGACGTGATAGTCTCTTACTAGGTTGCTAGCTACCGCTGCAACACTGATTGTCAATGATATTACTGCCACTAAAGATAAGACTACTATTATCAGTTAATATTTCAGTTACTTTGAGCTAGAGTTCGTGCTTGAATATAATTTCTAATTACAAAAGGTTTTTAATCATATCAATGTGCTTTAAAATGAGCCACTAAACAACTCTCTACGATGTTCCGGTGCCAAGCTATCTTAAGAGAAAAACAGAAAGAAAAAAAGATGCCGTATATGCAGAATATCGTAGTTTCAGCCACTTGTCTTGGTTTTCAAGCCAATATATTTCACCTGTTGTTCAAGCCAAGGGTCGGCAACCCCTATAAAGGGGTTTTGGACAAATCAGTTCTAATAGTGTACTTCTTGTTTTAATCTTACTCTATTTTTTGGAATTACGGGTTATTGTATTTCTTAGTATTGGACCTGATCGTCTCTTAATAGGTTGCTAGCTACCACTCCAACCCGGATTTTACGTGCAGCTCTTGGCTTAAATGTCTATATCTGTTGGCTTAATTTACCTGCAACTGTCGACTTAGGTTTACCTGCAACTTTTGGATATTTTACCTTCATCTATTGGCGTGACTGTCTGCAGCTTTTGGTTTAATTGTAGTTGAAACTGTTTGCTTAGTTATATCTGCAGCTGTTGGCGGAATCCTACCTGCAGCTGTTGGCTTAGTTGTACCTGCAGCTGTTGGTTCCGTTGTACCTGTAGCTGTTTGCCTAGTTTTAGCGACAGCTGTTGGCTGTACTTTGTAGTCCTTTTACTATGTAGCTCGGTTTTTTAATATAAAACCCCAAAGATATTTTTTTTAAAAAGATGCTTGTATTATCTTAAATTTAAGCTACTATATGCCTTGCTTTCTTTGTTTTCCTTCATTTACTTTTACCTGAATTTGTTGATTTATATTCTCACTTGACTTTTCTTGATTTACATTCTTACCTTTTGCTGATAAATTTATAATAAACTATATCGATTATGTATGTCTGAGCAAAAACTTTATTTAAACCCTTGTTCGAAACAGGAAATGCCTACGGCTTTTTCTTCCTTGGAATAGGAAGAGACGAACCTCAAAGAATCAGGGAGTTAAATAAAGTCCAATATTTATATAATGGTTCGTTATTCTAATAGTCGTCTTTTAATATAAATTTGTAAGTTAGAAAAACTTTTTAAATACATCAATTTTCTTTAAAAATAGCCATTAAAGAGCTCTCTTTAATCAGATACATATCTACATATCAGATAAGACCAAAAAAAGATCAGATCAGACCCAGAACAGACAAGTCAGACCAAAAACAGAACTTATCAGACCGAGATAAGATCATATCAGACCGAGAGCAGATCATATCTGACCGAGAACAGATCAGATCAGACCGAGAACAGTTCCTATCAAACCGAGAACAGATCATATCCGACCGAGAAGAGGTCAGATCAGACTGAGAACAGATTAGATCAGACCAAAAACAGATCTTATCAGACTGAGATTAGATCAGATCAGACCAAGAACAGATCACTTCAGATCGAGAACAGATCAGTTCAGACCAAGAATAGATCAGTCAGCCCAAAAACAGATCTTACCAGACCGAGATTAGATCACATCAGACCAAGAACAGATCATATCCAACCGAGAACCGATCAAAGCAGACCAAGAAAAGATAAGATAAAACCAAGAACAGAGCAGATCAGACCAAGAACCGATCGGATCAAACCGAAAACAGATCAGTCAGACCAAAACAAGTCCTATCAGACCGAGATCAGATAAGGTAAGATAAGATAAGATTTATTGCTGAAAAACGGCTATCAGAAGTCCAAAAGGGCCGAATTCGCACTTTAGCGTCAAATAAAGCGAAAAAAGAACAACAAAAACAAACAGTCAAACAACAACAAAAATTGTAAAAGGGTCAATGTCAAATACGTAAAAATGCTTAAAACAAAAGCAAATTAAACTCATTAACTGGACAAATACTATGGTGAAAGTGCCTACAATTTCTTTCAATTTAAAAGATTTTTGTAGAGGCCCTGTGGCCTATTTGTTTCGCATTATATTATTATAAAATTAGAAGGGCAATGTCAAGTCAGCAAAAAATGCCAGAAAACACGAAAACTCGTAAAATTAACAAGGGTATAAAGTAAAATTAAACCAAAAACATAAATTAGTTAGTGACTAAAAAACATAAATAAAAACCTTTAAATGTGCAAAATGGGCAATAAAACTAATAACTATGAGGAAAAAAAGGAGTGAGGGGGAAGGGGGCTTTGGAGATTCACTGATTGAAAATGTCAACTATGTAAGGGATAAATTCTTCTATATCTTTCAGTGCAACCTCTTATTGGGGCAAGAAGGGGGATTTTTGATGACACAGAACGCAAGAGACGGGGTCGAAGGGGTGAATATTGACGAGGGAAAAGGGGAGTTGTTCGAGGGTTATGAAGGGCATTGTTAGCAATATACAAGGTAATTTTTGCTCTCCTTTCCTTAAGGGTGACAAGATTAGCTCTCTTAAAAAGGGAAATATAAGGTACTTTACCCTCATTGAAGATACTTCTTAGGCATCTTTTTCGGACTGCCTCTATTTTGTCCGACAATTCAATGGAAATTCTAGGATGCCAAACAGGACGGGCGTACTCAAAGGTTGGTCATACAAATGACAGGAAAATCCTCAAACAATGCGATTTAGGGCATTTAAATTTTTTAAGGAGTTTAAGGAGGGAAAATGCGGCATTTGCACGTTTCAAGATGTCATTATTATGACAATCCCATTTTAAGTCGCTTGAAATGATAACGCCCAGTAATTTCATAGGGGTAACAGACATTTCAGGGGGGATTGGACAGGAGAAAGAAGGGGGAGTTTTAAGGAAATTAATAGTAAGAACGGTTGGCTTTAAAAGGTTGACTTTCATATCATCAGTAAGAGCTTCGGCTGATATCGATTCCAAGATGTACATTGGGTTGCTTTTTAAATTTTTTAAACATGTCTCTAAAACAATTATGTCCGGCCAGGGATTTGAACTCAGACCTCCCATGTTGCACTCAGGTATTCTTACCATTTACCACAAGAAACTTAAAAAATGTAAATATTATACAAAACATGACACTAAGCAGGGTTTATAATAAAGAACGAATATAAATTTACTATGATCCCATTGAAAAGGTTACTATTTACTATATGTTGAAAAGATACAAAGGGATTGATTTAGCTCTTATAACCATATATGACGTAGTAAGTGAATGCAATATTTATACACGTTTATTATTCGACACATTTTCATTCTCAGTTTAGGATCGCTAGAGTTATTATGTAAACTTCAAAAAAAAACTATGGTATCTGAGCAATAATTTAAATATTTTAACTCAAACTAGAAAAATACCTTTAAATTTTTAAATTAGTTTTATTCTTTGTTAGGTTTCATGTACAAGATTGATCAATGACGTCATAACAGTAGGTAAGGTCATTTCTTACTATTCCAATTAAGAAAAAGCCAAAGGCTTTTTTGTGTTTGTAATTTATGCCCAAGTTGCAGCGGTGGCTAGCAATCCAGGTTGCGGTTAGAATAAAGAACAAACTATAGTTTATTGTAACTGAAATAAGATTATTATTAAAGATATAATATGGGTTGCAGCGGTAGCTATTAATACAAAAAGAGACAACATCTTATAAAGAAAAGCAATATATATTATTAATTTTTCGGCTATAAATTTCAGAGTTCAATTTGAATTAAGTTTTAAGTTCCCTATTTTGTCAATTCTGAGGCATTTTAAGGAGCCAGAATGAAAAATCTAAAACACTATAGCTAGAGCTAAACTCTATCACTTTCCTTGAAAGCTTTGACAAGCTTGAAGTTATAATGTATAAAAATAAGCTTGTTTGCAGGGTGTAGGGCCAACAAAGAACTTAACAGTATGAAGCTTAGTAGAAACAATCGGTCCTGCACCCCTGAAAGCTTTTTCTGCTGTGGCACTAGTTGTCAGCAACGATAGAACTTTTGTCAAAGCTATAATCCATGATAGCTGAGTAAAATATCTTTTCCAGAAGGCAATGGTTGGATAGATTGCATCAACTAGGACAAGATCTTTTGATCTCTTGACATGGGATGACAATCCCGGATATAAATTTACTTGATGCTGAATAGCATAATCATTTTCATCCTATTCTGCATTGTCCGTCTGGCAAATTATTTGATCGAGCAGCCTCGTTTTTTTCATGAATGATTATGAGAAGATTTATAGTTGCTGTTCTTCTGAGAAAATCCACTATCCATATTCATAAAACTGATTGGGGTAGCTGATCCACTGACAGCACCGAAGATTACAGCATTCTATAATGGCTTTCGAAGGCACTCTCCTCTTCGTACAAAAGAATTTTAATTGCACTAAAATACTCACCACAAGTGGAAGTGGAGGGACATCGACTGTTGATTGGAAAAATTCGGCTCACAAGAGATGTGATAAAGTAACTTATGTGAGTCGCCAGCACAAGAGGGTTAACCGTTTTGAACAAGAGTTTCCTTCTTGTCAGTGAACCATCAAGAAGGTTTAGACGCTCATCAATTTCATTTATCCTGAATGTTCCAAAGTCGAAAAGTGCAGCTGTCACCGTGAGGTCGTCCCTTAGGAAGCAAGAGTCAAACATGTTTTTCACATTTTCTCACAAGTAAAATAAAGCTACTATCATTAGGTGGCTCCTCAATGTGATCTCTTAGGAATCCCCACCAGCGCAGAGCAACATTTAGGGTGGGAAGAAATTATCCCTCAACAGCTTCGATTGTAGTAGAAAAATTTGGTAGTAGAGAGTAAAGATCATGCATCCGTTCATATTCCTCATCATCTATATCATGGTCAGGTTTACCAATTTTACACAAAACCTTCATCATAATGTATGTTGTATTCCATCTCGTGGGCAAATCCTGTTCGAGGGACCAGCATTGTTCATATCTTGGTAACATAGGAGTCATATTATCCGCAACCTCTACAATGGACAACTGACTATCAGCATCATGAACCTCATGTAAATCATAAAATCTTTTAAGGAATTAATTGCTATTTTAAATTTGAATTTTTTGGAGAAGGTTGTTGGGGAGACAAAGAATTTGTATATAAGTTTAGTTCCTCCACTTTGTACATTCTTCCATTTACACATGCATAAAAAACACTTTGGGTATGGGACAGATGGGGTATTACTTATAAAAGTTTTACACCTTGCTTTCGGTCCTTTGCAGAATAGTTGCATTTTTGTATATGGTAAAACATTTGTAAATATGATATTTGAGGAATATCATAACTAGTCGAAACTCATGTTAATTAGAAAATACTATATCGTAGCAAACAGGACATAAATAAGTGAAAGATAACATTAAGTCCATAGTTGATGAGTAGATTCAAAAACATTTCAAGATGATAAAAAATTATTACATGTACCGGTAGATAGTAGATTTTGCATTATATTTGCCTCTCAATAATCTCAGGAAATAATTCTGCGCTTAAAATTACTTGCAGCGCTCCGCCGTATACCGTATCGGTGGTGGCGTCTGCGCACTGAAGCCTTTTAGGTGGTGGCACACTATAAGGTTTTTGGCGGCGTGCCTCCGGTTTTCTGCTTGGCTTCGGGGACTACATCAGAGCAAATGTATGAGGACACTTGCTTTGAATTGTATTTACTATATCATCTACAGGGCTGTTCATAATTCAATTTCTCCGTTCACTTAAAAAAAAAAATATATTTCGGTGAACCGAAGTTTCTATTCCAGCATGCAATCAGGCTTTAAATAAATCCTATGGTTACATTCTACTGGATCACAATCAGAACGCACCCGAGGATTTACGTGTAGTCATCAATATTTTCGACAATGAAGTTACCATATATCTTCCAGTGAACAGTAAAAAAGGCCATTAGTTGCCATTATGACACTGAAGAAACTATATGAAATAGACATTTAGTTTCAGTCATAGCTAATACAAAATCCTGGCCTAGGAGTGTCATATAAGAGCTTTGTTTAAATTTAACTGAGGACAATGTTCAACTGAGAAAAATGTTTTTCTGACTCGACTGAGTCACCTTCTTAGAGGCCTCCCCGGGCCCCTCAGTGCATCCCCAGGTTGCAGATAGGGGAACTTCATGTAGATATGTAGGGCCCTTCCCGGTAGGGAGGCGTGGACCAAGGGGAGACACTGTTTCTGGGGGTCTTTAAATATAGCTGGAGCCTACGTCTAGGGACCATAAAATCAGGCGGAGGAGGTGAAGGGCACCTCTAATATGTACTGGGCAGGGCCCATCGGCGTATGGATACGTCCCGCCAGTCACAAACCTTCTCCCAACAATGGGAAAATTGCAGGTGATGCTGGACACCAGAAGGGTGCATTATTGGTAGTAGATATAGCCGGCCCCTCCTAGGGATGGAGAGAAGTGGCTTACCATCGTCCTGAAATTAGCCAAGAAACCTTCTTTCTTATTAAAAATTATGAAGAACAAACGATAAAGAATGAGAACCAATACTACCGCGTCCGGGGCAACCGACGAAGTTACCGCGTACGGGGCAACCAATGGTCTGACGACCGAGAATCTCGTGAATGGAGACCCTTTAACAACGTTGATAACTCCGACCCCGGAGGCTATGCTTTCCCCTAAAATTCATTTTATCTATTGGAACCCTGAACGTTATGACGCTTGCTAAACAAGGCAAAACAGATCTTGTCCTAAATCAGCTAAACCGATATAAATAGGATATTGTGGGACTTTCAGTGTTGTTCGCTAGTCTCCGTCGATAGCAGTTCATAATTTTTTCGGGACTTTGTGCAAATCGCGGATATTGGCGAATAACTCGTTTTTATGGTTGTTAGGTATTTGGTTTTAATTCTTATAATTTTTGGCTTTTATTGAATTTTATTCATCTTTTTTGTTTTTGGTTGTTTCTTTGGTTTTTTGGTTCTTTTTACATTGACTTTCCGAGTTTGTTTTTTGTTGTTTTTTTTCTTCTGCACTTTCCTTGGATACATTATTTCGTTTCGCGCTGAAGAAGAGAGGCGATTGTCCTCTCGAAATATTCGCTTTGTTGTGTTTTTTCAGTATTTTCATTTGACCTATAAAAACCCCATTTTTGCTCGTTTTTCTTTCTTTATGTGACTTTCAGAATCACACCGCCCTACCATTGGCGAAGAAAGGATTGGCAGCACTAGTCTGATAGTGTCTGGGAGAACCGATGGCATCCATCCCCAACGTCTT
This sequence comes from Artemia sp. Qi Xiang Cuo, assembly GCF_049724085.1. Lineage (NCBI taxonomy): Eukaryota > Metazoa > Arthropoda > Branchiopoda > Anostraca > Artemiidae > Artemia > Artemia sp. Qi Xiang Cuo. The sequence goes on along the minus strand of NC_142811.1, from coordinate 44,336,765 downwards.
GGCTTTTTGATGTCGAGTAAGGCATGAAGATCCCTGATTTTCGTAACGCCTGTGTCAAAACGGTTGATTATGATACAAATGAAAGGATCGCCGATCAACATCACGATCACACAAGTCTACGCTCCTGACTGCAGCAAACCAGATGAAGAGTTTGACAATTTCTACCTTCAACAGCAAAGCCAAATTGACGCAGCTCCCAAAAAATACCTTGTTGTTGTCACTGGTGACTTCAATGCTATTGTTGGTAACGCTACTGCTGGAAACGAAGATGTTATGGGTAAATTTGGCCTTGGACGACTTAGCAAGAGGGGAGAACACCTCATTGAATTTTTCAAAGACAGTGATCTAGCCATTACCAATACTCTCTTCAAACACAGATAACGTCTAAGGCGACATGGACCTCGCCGGGTGGAAAAACCCGTAATTTTATTGATTACGTGCTCGTCTCTAGGCGGAGGAAATGGTCTGTGCTAGATACTGTAACCCACGAAGGTGTTGATTTAAACAGCGACCATTCCCTGGTCATGTCTGCACTAAAGATACGCATGAAATCTTCCGCAAAGCTGAATAATAGACCTGTTCGTTTCAACACAAATCTTCTCAAAGACTCTCAAACCCGCCAACCTACATCGATGAACTGTCTACCCAAATATCAGACCTTCTTCCTAATATTCCTGTAACTCTATCCACAGAGGATGTCAATAAACTGGTCACAAACTCCCCTAAGATTAATAGCGATGTAGGTATGTTCGCCATAGGAACCAAAAAAGGTGATAAAAAGCCCCTGATAACCAACGAAATTATTTTATTATGTGCTGATCAACGAAAACATAATAACAGGTCAGACAGAGAGAGCAGGGACATATATAAGCAGTTGAAGTGTGTTGTAGAAAAAGCCACCCGCAGAGGCCATCGCACCTACATTAAAGACAAATGCAAACAGTATAACTCTGATTTTAAGAAAGGCGACTCACACTTCATGTATAAAAGAGTTTGTGAGCTAACAAGCAAGAAGAGTCTCAATTCTTTTGCGCTGCAAGATGAAAACAGCTCCTAGATATAAAGAACAGAAGGTATCCGATCGAGATGGATGGAGTATTTCAAAGAAAAGCTGAATCCTGATATCCTTCCAAACCCTACTGTCCTGGACCTGTTTTCCATTACTGTCTCAGACCCTAGCCCACCTCCTCTCCGTTCTTAGGTTGAAGACACCATCCAAGCACTGAAGACTAACAAGGCTCCTGGCCCAGACGGAATAGAGGCAGAAATACTGAAAGTCCGGTGTGAACCACTTATACATCTTTTTCACAAGATCGTATCTGCTGCCTCGCAAGAGGGTCATTTCCCAACTTCTTTGTGCGAAGCCATAATTGTTCCACTGCACAATAAGGGGTCAAAGGCGATATGTGATAATTACTGTCCTATTAGCCTAACAAGTCAAAATTCCAAGATCTTTACCCGAATTATATTCCAACAGATCAGAGCCGTGTCGTCCTTAGTCATTCAAGAACACCAAGCCAGTTTTTGCCCTGGGAGATCGACCTTTGACCAAATTTTCATTGTTCGCCAAATTTTAGAGAAATATCTGGAATTCGGTCGCAACCTGTATCAGCTCTTCATCGATTTTAGGCAAGCATTTGACCTTATTTGGAGAAATGGCCTATGGCATATCCTCCTCCATTACGGAATGTCACGAAACCTAGTAGATCTTATCAACGCTATGTGCTCCAAATTTAGGAGTTGCATCATGACTAGTGAAGGTCTCACTGACAGTTTACAGACGCCCGCTGGTGTCCTTCAAGGATGCCTCATGTCTCCAGAGCTGTTCAAACTCTTCCTTACAGCATTCTTATGCCTGGTGTAAACATCCTACGGCACACATTTAGGGGTTGTTCAGACAGACAAGCTAGCCTATGCTAACGATATCGACGAAATGGCTGAAACATCCGAGGATCTAAAAGCCGTTGCAAACGACGTCCTCGAAGCCACTAGTTCCTTTGGAATGATCATTAATGTATCAAAAATAAAGTCTATGTGCTGCTCACGAAAGCCACAGGAAACAGTTAAGCCAGACCTGAAACATAAAGGAGAGAGTATCCAGTGGGTCGACGAGTTCCCTTACCTTGGTAGTTTGATCACCAGTGACAGAAATCTATCAAAAGCCATTAAAAGACGCCTCGCCCTCTTAGGTTCCAGTTTCAAAGCCCTTATGCTCATATGGCGAAGCAAGAATTTGTCTCTGCTGCTTAAGACACGACTTTACGATACCCTGATCATCCTCATCGCAATCTAAGGTGGAGGTTGCGCTGAAAGTGGATGACGATCGTCGACTCATAGCATTTGAAACTAAGTGCCCTCGCTGCATCGCCGGGATGACTTACCTCGATAGAATCTCAAATGTCAAACTTCTCGAGCGCCTTAAAATACAACCAAGAATTCTCATGAATATCCAGGTCCAGCAACTTGGATGGCTCGGTAACGTACAACGGATGATTCAGTCCCGTCTTTCTAAAATCACCTTCGAAGGCTAAATTCACAGTTTTCGTCCTCGAGATCGTCCCCCAAAAAGATGGAAGGAAAACTTTGCGACTCACCGCCTTTTGGACCTTCTTCGACTAGCAGAAGACCGTGAAGCAAACAAAAGGCACATCCACGACATTACGAAAAAAGAGGCCCCAAGACGACCTTCAAGGACGGATGGGACTTAAGTCAAGTAAGTCAATGTTCAACTGCCAGAAGTATTTAAGAAACAGACAAAGCAACATCGTTCACTTGTACGGGCCCTAGCAGCAGCAGCCAAAAACAAGGGAAAAGATTTTAAAATAAAACGTCTTCTTTAAGTGGGTGGTAGCGTCTTCACCCTTTTACTGCCGATAATTAAAGGACTTGTAAACAGTTTTATCTAAAAACAAATGACTAAACCCAACAAATTGACACCAATAGAACTTTCCCTTTCACCAAAGGAGCACTTTGAGGACAATCTCAGTCAATTTATTAACAATGTGACTATTGCTGACAAATTGAAAATTACTTTTGCCTCAAAATGCGTTTCAACGAGTGAGCAGACATAACCCTACAATGTGAGACCACTCAATGTAAATGTCATTGATAATAAACAAGAAATAATTCAAAATTCTTATACTTCGGCATCACCACCTTCAAAAGAAGAAGAAGACTCATCATTGTTTAAAGTTTTGACAAGTGTTGCCCACTTACCGACAGCTCATCACTGACGGTTATGAGCCCGACGACTGAATCTACCGACAGATCATTACCAATGGCTCAATATTATAAGCTCCATTCATTTCTTCTAGTTTTACATCCACCTCTTCTTGACGGGCTTCCTCGTCCTCCCCTGTATATCCAATAAAATCCCCTAGAAAAATTAAATAATCGGACCTAAACTGCTCTGAAAAGCTATTCATATCATTTTCTAACATTTTCCGGGTATCTTCATCACTAAAAGTGCTAGTTTCCGGAGTTAAATACCCTGAACAAAAAATTAACAAGTTACTACCTAAGGAAACGCGCACCCACACCAGATTACGTGAAAAACCATTCAACTAAGATATATTTCACCATCTTACTTATAAAAATAATGCAACTGCTTTATAAGTTTTAGCATTCTGCAAGTCTTTCTTCGAGATCCAAAATGAGAAAAACTTTCTATTCTCCCCTTTTTTTCCAGCCACGTTTTTACCAATGATACAAGCAAAAAATCATGACATTTAATAAGACATTGTACTTTAAGATACAAAATACCCTGAAAATTCCAATTTTCCAATGCACTAAATGACACTCGTAATTTGCAATCCTATGCTCTATCTCAGCCAATAGGTTGTGAAGGGTTAAATAGCTGCCTAAGCCCCGTGATTTCAGGGTCGTCAACTCTAACCGACTGGCTCTTCTGTCTTAGGTGGTCATCTGAGCTAATAGTTTGTTGGCTGTTACGCTTGGGAAGAGGCAAGACAAAAGCTAATTTGGAATCCTTTTTAACAACCCCAGTCTCATATTTCGCTCCATTGTTTCGTTTTCGTTTCTAAGTTCCTCAATGCAATAGGTAATGTTTGAATTGAGTATGAAAATCCCAAACGTGATCTTGAATTCTAAGGTTCTTTCGGGTTAAACGGATTAAATTCAGAAACCAGACTCATCACTAAATTATTTTGCGGCACTGATAATGACCCGGTTCACGGTAATATTTTTGTCCCACATTTTTCCTTAAAACTGGGCATAGTACTCAGTAATGACTCTACTTTAGGGGCATTCCTAACCTCAACTACAGATTTATTATCAAAGCTATACGTATACCAATATGTAACTTTGTCCCTCTTAGAATTGCTTCTCTATTTTCTCTTCTAGTGCGTTCAAGACAAGGCTTTAAGTGCTGCTCGGTAACACCAAGACCCTCCTTTTTCAGGTGAGGAATTGACCGGAAAATAATATCGCAAATGTAACCACCTGTGAGCCTAACCAGCACTGGTCACGTGCTTTGTGCACGATTTAACCAAAATTTGTCTCTAATGTCTATCATTTTCAGCCCTAATTCGGAACAAGTAAGTTCAGTGCTTTCATTACACCTTCTCGTAACGAAGAACATCTGTTGGCAGGATCAAAATTATAGATAAACAAATTACACTTTTTACAATCATTTTCTTGTCGTTGCATTTTTATGTTAGTAGCCGACAGTTCAGCGTGCAAACTTAGGTAATCCCTCTTCAATTGTGGCGCACCCTCCAACAACTTTACTACTGTCTCATCAATTTGCAACGAAATAGCAGATTGGTCGTTCTAAGATTTTGAACCTGCGACGAAACTATTTCTATTTCGTTCAATTTTGATTAATTTCTTGTAGAGTTTCAGATAAATTAACATAAGCCATAATTAATCTGGAGAATATAATAATGATAATGAGACAGAGTAGTTATCTTTCTGTTAGGGCCGAACCTCACAAATGCATCCAAGTGACTATTCCAGCCATACTGTTTAAGGTCGGCCTTCCTTCAAGCTGCAAGGAAGAGAATACTCCAACTAACATGCAGGTTAATTCTCACCAAATTTCCACTTAACATAGCAATGGTTTTTCAAGATCTTTCACTGCCTGTGTATCAGAGGCAACGCTATAGCGTTACCTATAGTAAAGGCCATATGCCTCCAATATTTTATTCTTATTATTATTTATTGTTTTTTTCCCCAGAGGCACTTCATTAGAGGCACCCTCCCCTCCACAGACCCTTTTTTTCCAAAGCCCATCCGATAAAATTTTTGAAGCAGCCATTTCATTAAAAATAGTTCAAAGGTCAGATAAAAAGAACTCCTGTGTCGATGCAACCCCCAGGGCCCGGAGTCAGGTGTGGTAAGCTATGATCTGGGGCATATATAGTTCTTATAATAATAATAATAATAATAATAATAATAATAATAATAATAATAATAATAATAATAATATTTTATTACCCGTCAAAATAAAAAAAAAGAGACGGAGTACATAAAATACAAGAAAAAGATAAACAAGACAAAGATACACGACAAAAAAAATACATAAAAGTACAAGTTTTAGACGCTAATGTAATACTCACTAGAAAGAAAAGACTGGTTAAACCATAGAGAAAACAAAAACACACTGAGTTCTACTGGCGGAGAATTTCAAACCGCGGATGGCTTTTAACATTATTATTGAACTTTGAGATCTGATTAAGGATGGCTGAAGTTGGATCTGCTATATTATAATTCCTAATAAGAAAAGAATTTCCTGACCAAAGTGGGAGAAGATGTAGAAACTTAGAATACTTAAAGAAAACAGACCGAAGTTTACGTTTATCGCACTCGGGAAAAATTCTCAAAAAGGACTCAAATACAAAAAAGGGGGGAGTGCATTGGCATTATAAAGACGAGCCAAAACTTTTTTGTTGAACCTCAACTTATTTAAAACAATTTTACTATATGTAAAACCAATTTGCTTCTTTAGATGGTCGATAAGTAATCGACGGCTTGTTTTTAGAGTTGAACCGATAGGAAGGCCAAGGTAAGTAATGAACTGGACTGGCTTAACATTTGTATTTCCAAGAGCAAGCGTAAAACCATCGGGGACTGATTTTCAACTGAAAAGCAGGATTTCTAACTTTTTTGCCTTAAACTCTAATCCGAGCTGCTTGTAATCATTCTGGAGGATGTTAAAGTTTTCCTCTATACCTTAAACAGTGCGACTCGAATTAAATATATCATCCGCGTATGTTATTAACGAAACATTGATACATCGCAGGACACAAGTTGTTTTCCATCTCTCTTGCCCTCGGATTATTGCATTATTAAAAGCAGTAGGTGAAGTTATTGCCCCTTGTCGAGTCCCTTTTTTAACCGGGACAATAGGATTATTTTTTATTTTATGATCCGGATGCTGATGCGAGAGCTGAAGTTCAGCTTTCAGATTTGCATACATATCTTTCAAAGGAAGAAGGGTTCCTTTTTTACACCGCACTTTCCCATATCCAATATCAACTCATCATGAATCAACGAGTCAAAGGCACGTCGAACATTGTAGCCGCGAGAGCCAAACTTTCTCCAGTTTTATCAGCATCAACGAGAATAGATGCTACAGCAGACAACGCATGGCAACAACCCAGGCGCGGCTGGAATCCAAACTGTGAGTCCAGGCTATAACACTTATTTTGGACTTCATTAATTATCAAAAGCTCAAATATTTTACAAAAAGTTGTTGAAACCGTGATTGGCCGAAAAGATGAACATTCCCGATGAGGTTTACCTTTCTTAAGGATCGGAGTTAAAGCCCCAATACAAAAAGATTACAGAACTATTCCAATCATTTGAAATAACAGATCAATATGGTGCAGGAATAATTGACTACATATTTTGACATGGAACGCGGAAATATTATCTGAACCCATGGATTTCTTTTTCTTAAGTCGATTAATAGCATTTATTACACACTATAGAAAACCACAACATCAGAATTAGACGAACTAGCTAAGAAAGAATCTAACTCACAATTATAATAATCCGCAATGCACTTTTCCGGGGCAGAGAACAATCTCTCATAATATTCGACCCAAGTTGATTCAGGAATGTCATAATCTGATATATTATTAAGGCAATTACTCTGCGGTTTTAGCACCATTTTCCAAAGCTCATTTGGATCACTATGAACTTTATCGGAATAAACTGACTGAATTGAGCTCCTATGCTTGGCAAGCTCATTTGCGAACCGTTTTTTAGTCTGCAATCTTATCTGATGTACAATACCAGACCTAGGAGAGCCAGTCTCTCCAAATTTTCAACCAAAATTTTGCCCTATCACATGTTTCACAAAATGCTGGGTTTTTTTGACCATCCAATAATTTGCGTCCCACTTTTAATACGTTTAACAAGAACAGCCGCAAGTTCGGCAACACGCAAAGATTGAATCAATTCGGCACAGCATACATTTAGCTTCACTCGCGTATAAACTGAGTCTGCACGAGCAGACTCAAAAAGTAGATCATAGGGCACACGGATTTTGTCAAGGATTACATCACACGACTTATTAAATTTTTGAACATTAACCCTAGACCAATTCGGTAACTTAATTCACCTTTTACTCGACTCGGCGTGGTCCATATCTTGTGGTAACTGAGCCTGCGGGAAATATGCTCTAAACTTGAGTGGGAGATGGTCAGACGTAAAGTTATTACCCATAACAGGCACAGAGAGAATATAAACAGATTGGCTTACTACAACATGGTCTAAGTTGGACGTGCTTCCAGAGTTATGAATGTATGTGTATTTTTCACTTTTGGCTCTGAAGCATAGATCATCACTCATAATGCCGAGTAAAATACTTCTGCGACTTGACACCGCGTGGTCGTTGAATTCCAGGTTGCAGTTGAATTCACCGACTACAATACAATGAAGCTTTCCTTAACGAGCTTTTTCCAGGCATTTAAAAAGTTTAGACACACTAATTGTGAAGCAATGTTCCGAATTGTCATCCCGGTAGTCAGTTGGAAATTAGACATTAATTATAGCCACGTTGTTTACTCTAACAGCTAGGTGGTAATCCTACGAATCCAAAAGGTCAGAGCTTAGGTTTGGTCGAACGTACATTACTAAACCACCTGAAGGTTACAACTGCATAAGATGGAGCCTCGGATTCAGATGCATTGAATTTCGAGGGCAAGAAATAGACTTGTTATTGTTTGATTCCACTAAATAATCAATTTTCCGGCCTAGTTCGTTTACTTTTACAGCCAAAGTAGCCACTACTGCATCGTCTAAAATGGGAACCGAGCAAGGATTCTCAATTGCAAATTTTGGCATTGGCTTCTTTGTCTTTATCCCGACCGTGTAACCATTTACAAATTTCTGTAACATTGTCTTCGTATTTAACATTTCTAACAAACCTGCTCGTAAACTGGAACTCATCGTGCAACATTTCTTTGGCTGTAATTATGTCGTCTTTACTAAAGAAGCTTGTTGTTTTACTAACAATTAACTCAATCTTAGCACCCTCTTCGTTGATCGATAAATATAGTTGAGAACAGAGCTTAATTTTAATCCCGTCATGGTACCAGAAACTTGTCTAACTGGATTTATCACCTGGCGATCAAACTCCAAATCACTGTCAAAATATCTAGGGCAAAAGTCCGTTCATTTCACTAAGTAAAATAAGTTCATACAAAACTTGCCAAACAGCTTCTTAATATCCAGAAAAATGCTATTTTTTGTTCGTCCACACTGAATGAAAGCTAGTTGAAGACTGATGGAAGGGATACTCATATAAACTTCAGAGAGCACTCAATGCAAACAAACGTACAATGGATACTAATATAAATGAATAAATAAATCTTAAAACGAATGAAAGTTAAATTGAATATGCAAATCAAGCTTGAAACGACCAAAAATCACTAGAAACAAGAGTTTGGGTACTGCCTCCTTCTCTTACTGTAAAAGTCTAAAATCTGATGCGTCATTGGCACTTTACTGAAAACGAATTGTATTAAAAATATTTTCTTTTGTAGTTGATATTGAAAATAAACATTAAAATAACAGAAAAATTGTATAAAAATAAAAATTGTGTAAAATAAACATTAAAATAAAGGTTTTAGCAATTAATATCCTTCTACATAAATTATTCAGTTTAATTTACTAGTTCTGTCTAAAATTGTTCAAGACCCCTAAAATTGCCCCCTTCCTTAACTGTAAAGCCTACTGCGTCATTGACACTTTACTGAAAACGAATTATATTACAAACATTTTCTTTTCCAGTTCTTATAGCATTGAAAATGAAAATAAATTACAGTTAAATAAAATATTGAACTGCTGGATCTTTAAACAATTAACATCAATATATATAAAATATTTTTTTTTATATACTTTCCAAGACTCTACAAGACACATATAGTTAACGCTATAGACTTTGTGACACTGCTTGTTTGTCTGTAGCCTAAAGCTAAATTCAGTTATTGGTGCACCTGGGTATGACAAGTATGCCACTTGCTAGCATGCTCACTATGCTAGAATTCCCGACACTACGTGATAAGTAATCAAAATTAATCCACGAGTTAGTGCAATTCATCCTTCTTCTGAAATTCACCGTTCACTATTCCCTCCATCCGCACCAATTAGCACAAGCACCCGTCATAATAATTTACAAATAACGCCTGAATACAGCACCCACGATCATTTAAATTAGTTTGTATTTTTATTGTCAGTGTTGCTAACAAGCACCTTATAGATTTATTCGTAGAATACAATTCCATTTAGTCTGACCTTCGCTGTGGCTACTACTATTGTTTTTGTTAATGAAGGATCAGAATTTGACAAATCAAAATGTAGTTGGCATATAGGCTTATCGTTTGTATGAGATGCAAAATTTCGTGCAAGCACAGTAACAAAAACTAATAAGTGAAAACACTAGTATACTATGCAAACGCTGGTAAAAAAAAAAAAATCATACTATACGCACATCTTGCTTTAAAAAGTCTTTAAAACAGTTTTGAGTCTAGCTCTGCTGCTTATCTTATGCTGACACTTTTTCAGTGAATTGACAATGTTTCGAACTGTTTTTTCTAAGGATTTTCTTAAGACCTCCGTTCATTGTAAGCTCATCAATATAGCCAGTCGGTATGATTCTCTAGTCTAAAATTTTCAGGACAAGCTTCAAATATGGATTCATTATTTGTTCATTATTATGGATTCATTATTTGTTCATTCATTATTATGTTCCCAATATATTTCCTATTAGCCCTCTTTGTAGGAAAGGGTCTAATTTCACTCCAATCTCCAACTTAGAAATGCTCACAATAGAAGCTGTTATGGATCATCCGAAAAATGTAATAAGTTTAGAATTAAAGGAATATTTTCAATTTTTAACTCTGCATTGTGTTTATTTTTTTTTAGACTAGATGAATATTCTGAGACAGAATTCTGTTTTATCAATGGCGACTCACTGGTATTGGTATCTCGTGTATATTAATCACCTAATTTATATTTTCTTGTTCTATTTTGTCAAATTCTAGTTTGTATGAGATGCATATTTTCTTATAGGTACAGTAAAAAAAATTAATAAGTGAAAGCACTGGTATATTATGTCAAACGTTGGTAAAAAAAAAAAAAAAAAAAAAAAAAAAAAAAAAAAAAAAAAAGAACCGCATATCTTGATTAAAAAAAGCCTTTAGAACAGCTTTGAGTCTAGTTGTGTTGCTTCTATAATTTTAATATTAAAAATGTATATTTAATAAATTGATGCTTTGTTTAGTTTTTTTCTAACGGTTTCATAAGACCTCCGCTCGTTGTAAGTTCGACATCATCACCAGTCAGTATGATTCGTTGGTCTACATTTTTCAGGACAAGCTTGAAACATGGATCATCCGAAAAATGCAATAAGTTTAGAATTGAAAGGATATTTAAAATTTTTGACTCTGCATTGTGTTTATTTATTTTTTTAGACTAAATGAATATTCTGAGACAGAATTTTGTTTTATCAATGGCGCCTCGCTGGTATTGGTATGTCATGTATATTGATCACCTAATTTTTATTTTCTTATTCTATTTTGTCACTTTTTAGTTTGTATTAGATGCACAATTTCTTATAAGTAAAGTAAAAAATTAATAAGTAATAACACTGGTTTATGATGTCAAACGCTGGTATAAAAAAAAACGCCCATCTTGATTTAAAAAGCCTTTAGAACAGTTTTGATTCTAAATGTGGTGCTTTTCTAATTTTAACACTCAAATTGTATATTTAATAAATTGATGCTTTGTCTAGTTGTTTTTTCTAACGGTTTCATAACATCTCCGTTTGTTGTAAGTTCAACATTATTACCAGTCAGTACATTTTTCAGGACAAGCTTCAAATATGGATTCATTATTCATGTTCCCAATGTGTTTCCTATTAGTCCTCTTTGTAGGAAAGGGTCTAATTTCCCTCCCATCTCCAACCTAGAAATGGTCAAAAAGGAGCTGTCATGGATCATAAGAAAAATGTAATAAGTTTAAAATTAAAGGAATATTTTCAATTTTTGACTCTGCATTGTGTTTATTAATTTTTTTTTAAGACTAGATGAATATTCTGAGACATAATTTTGTTTTATCAATGGCGACTCACTGGTATTGCTATGTCATGTATATTGATCACCTAATTTTTATTTTCTTATTCTATTTTGTCGCCTTCTAGTTTGTATGAGATGCAAAATCTCTTATCAGTACAGTAAAAATAGTTAATAAGCGAAAACACTGGTATATTATTTCAAAGGCTGGTAAAAACAAAACAAAAAAACGCACATCTTGATTTAAAAAGTCTTTAGACCAGTTTTGAGTCTGGATGTGTTGCTTATATCCTTTTAACACTAAAATTTTACATCCAATTATTCCGAAGGTTTCATGAGACCTCCAGTCATTTTTAGTTCAACAATATAGCCAGTCGGTATGATTCCTTGGTCTACATTTTTCAGGACAAGCTTCAAGTATGGATTCATTATTAATGTTCCCAATATATTTCCGATTAGTCCTCTTTGTAGGAAAGGGTCTAATTTCGCTCCCATCTTCAACTTTGAAATAGTCACAAAAAAAGCTGTCGTGGATCATCTGAAAAATATAAGTATAGAGTTAAAGGAGAATATTTTTATTTTCGACTCTGTGTCTTTTTTTCTTTTTAGACTAGATGAATATTCTGAGACAGAATTTTGTTTTATCAATGGTGACTCACTGGTATATCATGTATATTAGTCACTTAATTTTTATTTTCTTATTTTGTTTTATCACCTTTCTCCTTCTATTTTCAATTCTGTCTTTGTTGCTTAAATATATACTGGCTTCTTTTTTTATATTCTTAGCTACGGAGACCTTGAAACATTGCTTGTTTGTCAGTAAGGATAAATTTGGTTATTTGTGCAGCTGGGTAGTGTTTTTGTTGTCTAAAACTGGGACAGAAAGTTTATAACTTTGGACCCAATGAGTTTAAAAGTATATGAAACCTGGGAAGCCAATTTCTAATTCTGGTGCTCAAGAAAATCAATATCATTGATTAAATAAAATGATAGTGCATACATATAGAAGAGGTACCGGTTGAAACATAATAGACAAAAAGGGAAAATCGTTCTTAAGTAAAGAGCGATTTGGGTAAAATGTATTTTTTTTGGGGGGGGGGAGGGGGGGTATTTAGACAAGGGCACTTCACATTGAAGGAGCTGTAGAAACTTCGAAAAGGGCTCATTTGATTTGAAATTGAAATATCAAGTGTCCTTTTTAATAGTCAAAAGTTATTGGAGGGCAACCAGCCCCCCCTCTATGCCCAATACCATAAGGCAATAGGTTAATACTACTGTTGATGATAGTACTTGTGCTATTACTATAAATACTACTACTTTTAATACTAATACTACCACTATGACTACTATTATAACTATGCCTAACCGTGTGAAGGTGAAATTTTCGGGAAATTTTTGGGGGGAAGGTTAAAGAATAATAACACGCCGATTGTATACAAATTGTCAAAAGCGTTTATCAGCAATATCTTGAGAACAATCTGGTTTGTAATATTGAAACTTGAAGGGTTTGTTGTGGAGGATGTTGAACTAACCAAAAGACAATATTTGCATATAATCGCAAATACTTGTACTCATACTAGTACTACTGCTACTACTACTACTACTGCTGCCACTAAATCTAAGGCTACTACTATTAATTTTACCGCAGCTACTACTACTGCTACTACTATTAATGCTGATACTACTTCTACTGCTACTAAAGCTAAGAGTGTCAAGGCGAAAAATTTTTGGAACATTGAAACTATATTTAACTAAATTGGAACACACTATGCCCACAGAGGTTATTAAGAGGATGCATCAGCAATGTTTCAAAAATGGTTGGTGGTATTAAATTGAGACTGTCAGCTTGTGTTGAGGGGGATGTTGAAGAAACCAAAGGCACTCTGTGCATACTGCCAATAATGCTACTACTGCTGCTACAACTGTTTCTACTACGCAAGCTAAGGGTATTAAGATGAAGTTTTATAGGAATATTAAGTTGGATGTTGAACTAAATCAAAACAAACTATGAGCATCTAGACTTTCAAAAGGGGACAAAGCAATTTCTCAAGAACGGCTTACATTATTAACTTAGACTAATAAATTGTAAGTTGTCGCAGATTTTGAAATAGCCAGAAGACACTATGTGTATACTATCAATACTTCCGGTACGGTTACTTTAACTAATAACGCTATGGGCATTAAGGTGAAATTTTTAGGAAACGTTTAAGTGGGGGTTTGAAATAAACCAAACAAATGTATATATATATATATATATATATATATATATATATATATATATATATATATATATATATATATATATATATATATATATATATATATATATATATATATATATATATATATATATATATATATATATATATATATATATATATATATATATATATATATATATATATATATATATATATATATATATATATATATATATATATATATATATATATATATATATATATATATATATAATAATCATAATTTATTTATTACCCACTATAAAAAAGAAGCGGAGTACATCAAGATAAAAAAAAGCTAACTCGCACACTTAACAATTATTTACATAAAACGACGTAAATTATGGTGCGCAGTAAGACCTGCAGATAACGACAGCATTCCCGCAAGCACAGTCACTTTTTTCCGTAAATCAGGGAGGCCGAATCACGATATTAGATGACGGTACTGGAACCATGGAGGGAGGCACAAAAGGTACCGAGAAAACATAAAATAATAAATCCTGATATATTTAAGATCTTTAGGCTTCAGAATTGGAAGAAAACCAGATAAAAAAGAATAGAATGATCGCAAAATGAAGAATATAATTCCCCGAGCGCTTTTCTATTGTACTCCCCTCTATTTGCAACAATTTTCGAATATCCTATCTGATTTTTTTTTGCATTAGAAACTGTCAAAGCCCGAAGTGTTTTGAGATTTTTAATAATGTGAAGACCAAGCCACCGAAAAGAAGAGACACAGGGAATAGAGAAAAAACCACAGTTAAAAGGGAGACTCGTACTCGAATTAAATGAAGTATATTCGCACTTATCAACGTTCAACATAAGCCCAATCCGTCTGAACTGGTCTGAGATCCAGCTGACAGAATGTGAGAGCCCAGCCCTAGAAAGACTGACAAGGAGAACATAGTCCGCATAAGCAAGTTACAAGACATCAATTCCATCAGAAATGAAAGTCGAAGGCAAAGATGAAAGGATATGAGCAATACATAACTTAAAAATAGTTGGAGAAAGCACTCCACCTTGACGGACCCCACGTCAAATACACACCTTGGAATCAGAAACTACTTCATTTCATTTTAACCGAATAAAAGAGTTAGAATACCAGTACCGTTACAAAACAAAAATAGAAAGGTTAATATTGTTGGAAAAAAGAGAATAGAGTGCATGTGAGTGGACTATACTATCGAAAGCTTTCGAAAGATCAAGAGCACAGATATGAAAAGGAGATTTATCATTAACAGATTGCAAAAGGAGGGAAGCTAGAACACGATGGGCGTGCTGACATCCCAGCATGTTTTGAAAGCCAAATTGGTTTTCACCAAAATTAACATTCTCTGAAATGAAAGGGAGAAAGATATATTCAAATATTTTGCAAAGAGTGCACGAAACAGTAATTGGTCGATAAGAACTACACTCTGACGAATTTTTTCCACGCTTCAAAACCGAGATGACTGTGCCACAGAGAAAACTGTCGGGAACCATAGAAGTAGATAAACACATCTGAAACAGTAGCTGAAAGTGATCTATCAAAGTTGGGCAAACTACTTTTAGATGATAAGAAGAAATTCTGTCTTGATCAACAGAGCTAGATTGAATGTTCTTAATAGCTTGACAAATATCAACAGTAGAAACTGGTAATACATTACTCTGAGAAATACGATTAGGCAAACACGACTCAAGAAGGTTACTAAAAATCTTTTCAACTTTCCGGTTCACCTTGCCGAAAATATCATTATAATACGACACCCAAGTATAAACTGATATAGGACTTTCAGAAAAAACAGTACTAAGCTTATCCGAATTCAGAACATGAGACCACTCCTTTCTCGACGCAGGAAAATCAAAACCAGATACCCTAGATTGCCGTAAACGTTTATTATAAGTGCGCTTGGTACTTTGCTTCAGATCCAAGACAGCTCCTCGATTTGGCCGACCACAAGACACCCACATTCGTAGCCAAAACTTAGCTTTATTCTTTACAACTTTTAATTCTGTGTCCAAAACCCATTCTGGTTTTCTAGTTTTAACTTTAATCTTTTCTAGAGGAACAGCAGTCGCCCCTGCTTGTTTTAAGCACCAAATTATTTTATCATAATATTCATTTATAGACTGCTTATAATTTGAGAAACGGTCAGTAACTTGAAGCAAATGATAAGGAACTCTTATAGAACCCAATAACGCGGACAACGTAGTAATATAAAGTGCAAAATTATCTCTACTCCAGTTATCCCTGTAAAACCACTTAGAACTTTGTGAAAACGGCCTAGTAGAACGGGAAGCGACTAGTGAAGCAGAGAACGAAATCGGGAGGTGGTCAATATCACGATCGTCTTCATGAACAAGATTAGTCCATATATTAATATTTGGCAAGGGAACTACATGGTCAATATTAGACAAACTTCTAGATTGGTGAATATATGAATAATCAACACTTTTCTCGACTATTTTATAAGCAAAAAAAGCATCAAGGACTATATCGGATCGAACAGACAGACTTGTAATATCTGTGTTGAAGTCACCAACCACTATGAAATCATAACCAGTCGATACAACATACGCAAGAATAGCCTTAAGATTTGCCGATGCTTTCATATGCGCGTTTAAAGTGGAAATAGTTTTTTTGTTACACGGGAGATACACATTTATCAGCACAGTATTACCAAACCGAACCGCAAGGATGAATTTATCACTGTGAAAACACACTGGAGAGAGCAAACTCAGGTTATTCTTAACAATGCAAGCGAGGCCTCCAGAAGTTCTACCGAAAGTGACCTCAGGATTAGTTGTAAAAACGGAATGATTACGACTTCTTTTTAACACGTTAATACTAGTAGAAATCAGGAGGTGTTCTTGAAGGCATACTATGTCAAACTGGTCACACAATTCATCAATCATATTTTCCTTTAAACAAGTACCATTTATATTAAGCGAAACAATCGAATTAGGCACAATCATTTCTTCTTGGCAATGATATCTCTCAGCACTTTGCATCTAAGACTAAAGGAGGTATGATTTTCACCACAATTTGCATATCTTACATCAAGCTGGCAGGGAGAATCCTCGGTGGAAATATGAGGTCCCGGACAGCGTGCACACTTCGCAAGCCAAACTTGCACAATCAGCTATTCTATGGTCTGGCGAACGGCATTTTAGACAGTACCGAGGTGCCGACAAATATTCTTTTATAGATAAATATTCATATCCAAGCTTAACACCATTTTGCATAGCTTTGGCTTTTGACATGGAGTCACAAAACTCAAGCTTAACCGTGCCAGTGTCACCGAGCCGCATAGCTTCCACAACACCTGGATATCCTTGAAAAAATGAGAGGTCTAAGTGCTTCAATATTCCTCTGACTATCCCGAAAAACAGCTTAGTGATCACCTTGGATGGAGATTCTACTAAAATCACTGAAACAGAGTCTTTGAATTTTTCAGCTTGGCTTGGTAAACTCAGCTTGGTAACTGCATCATGACAGCTCACTTTAACGAGCACTTCTTTGCGTTTTATTGGGTCATTTAGTGTTTGCGGCACTTTAGAACAACAACAGTGGTCTGAGAGTCAGTTGACGGCGTCGCACGGGCCACAGCGGTGGAAAGTTATTATCATACGGATCGAACTTTCTTGAAACAGTCTTTAGGAAGTGTTCCATTCTATTTAATTTCGCGTTCGAACTCAAATAAACCAAAGCAGGGATGACCGGTACATCATTTGGAGAACGAATTACAAATATCGGTAGGTCTATGTCTTCATCGTCACATTTCTGGAATATGTTTAACATATCCTTCAGATGGCTTTCCAAAGCCTTCGGCCCCTGTTTTCTCGGGAGCTCAGTCCCAGGTAAATCGGCATCGTAGAGGAGTTTTTTAGCTTCGATTACACTCGGCAAGTCCAGAAAACACTCCTTTCCAAATTTCAGTATTTCATTTTCATTCACTCCATTATCACGGTTAAATTGCAAAAAATTTAAAACCAGCGAAAAAACAAGTCCATTATTCATTATTCACTATACATATCATAAGAACCAGATACCAATAAGTGAAGGAAGCGTAGTTTCCTGCTACCAGCAGAAAAAGGGCCTTTAACAATAGGGCGTTTAAAAGGGCATTTAAACAATATCAAAGGCAGCGTCACTATATAATAACCAGCAAGATCATAGAAACTTTTAAAGGAGTGAATTAGACATGAAATTAAAAGTTCTATTGCCCTTTTTAAGAGTCTAAAGTATCCGGAGGGCAAGAAGTCCTATGCCTTTAAGTCTAATTTATATGTATCTAGAAACGTTCAGTATATAAACCTTCCAGAGCCATGCAATTTGCCCATTGTGCTTTAAAATTAAATCATAAGACACTGTGTGTATGGTTGCCAATAAGAAACCTCAGCAATATCTAGAGAACGACCCGGATATTAAGATGAAGCTTTCAGGGCTTCTAGCTTTACTATTTCTGCTCTAGGATGTCAAAGAGTATCGATAGAATTTTTGAGAATTGTATTAAATTTTATTTTTCAGGTCAACTTGAGGAGTTATAAAGCTAAATTCAACAATACTATTTGAGTTAGGATTAAAGATAGTTGAAAAAGTTTGTTCAACATACAAGCCAGACTAGGGATTCTTAGAGAAAAAATCAAAAATATATAAAAAGAAATTCCATGAAAAGACTATGTCAATAAAAAACGAACAGAAATTAATTTTAAAAAAATTCCGCAAACCAAGTCTTTCAAAGAAAAGTGAAGAGCTCCATATTGTCCTCGGTTAAATTAAAACAAAGTTCAGATATTAGATTAACAAATTCTTAGTCAATGCCAAGTTTGAGTATGGCCTTCCTAACTGGGTGTTTTGAAGTGCTTAGAACGGAAAATAAGTGTCTATTTTCCTGTAGTTTCTTCAGTATCACGATCGCAACTAATAACCTTTTTTACTGTTCAAAGAAGATATACTGTAATGTCATTGTCAAAAATACCTGTGACTACTCGCAAATTCTCGTTTGTATTCTGATTTTGATCCAACAGAATGTAGCCATAGGGTTTATTTGTTGCCTGACTGTAAGCTGAAAGTAGAAATTTTGGAGCACCTGGATATATTTGTTTATTGAGAGTTATTAGAGAACTTGAATCACGAACAACTCTGTAGATAATATAGTAGGTACAGTTCAAAGCAAGGGTTCTCATACACTTGCTCGGATGAAACAGATTGTGTAGAACTAGGGTTATTGAAATGTGTTCAAGATGTGAGCGAACAGTAAACTGTTGTAGCATTTCTTGAGACCATTGTTCAAGGGATTCAGCTAAATCATCAATAATCAGCCAAAAGTTTGACTAATTACTATTGAAAACAGCAAGTCCCCGTATAAGTTGTATGGACATAGGTGTAGCAACAGCAGCAATAGCTTTTATTTGGTTATATGACTCTTGCCAAACACTAAAACAATAGTAGGTTTTTTTAGATTTTTCCAAAAACATTTTATTAAAATTTTTAATTATTTTAACTAAAAGTGTCGTTTTCTCCGACAATGACGGACCACAAAAAATGATCTGAATGGAGTTTTAAATTGATAACTATTTGGCTGTTGATGCAATGCAACAGTTTGACTAAAACAAACTGTAAACCATACTTGTCTAATGGATAAATAATAATAATAATAATTTCCCCTAGTCAGTAGCAGCAGGAGCAGTCCTTTTGTTCCTAGTACTATATTCAATAAAGACAAGAACAGCAGAACAACATCAACAATAATTTAGAATCATATTTCCTTTTATTAGCAATTTTTATAACAAAAACAACAACAAAAAGAAGTATTTTAAAGACATACACATAATATCACATACACAACCTAGCATCACAGTTGAACATTGTATGCTAATACAATAAAAAAAATCAACTTTTGTTACAACACACATTTAAAATGAGATACCCCCCACCCCAACTCCTGGGGGACGGTCGCTGCTGCGTCCAAAGGCCAGGCCAGAAAGCGTGGGGGCCCACTTTGGCGGGCTGGGGCCTGGTCTAGGCCGGAAGGTACCAAAAAAATGAAAAATGACTCTGTCGTGTATATAACACTTAAATGTTAATGAAATGTATTAAGGGAAATCGTCCTCCTACCACCCACCACCACCCACCTTGTGGTAGTAGTAGTAGTAGTAGTAGTAGTATTGAATTTATCTTAATTTATCCAGACCGAGTTTTGTTTTTTAATATATATATTAAAACCATACGAAAAAATGTATTTTACATTGGGGGGTAACATAACACCGTACATAAATTCATAGACCTCGTCAGATATGGCTGACATGGCATTTTTCTCTACTCTAACTGTATAGTTCTTAAATTGTAGAGAACGAATCGCCATTACTTTTGCTCTTGGCACTAAACTACTTTCTGCACAGTTTCTATAGACACTCATGTCGGGATTATCTTTTACATAGTGTGTTGGCATACCCTTGCACACTTGTTTTATATCCTTATTGTTTGTTTCCACACAGTATACTTTCGGACTGGGGAACACCCCATTGGATATTAAATCGCTCCCCGTCTAAGACTTTAACATCATCAACTGATTTGGGGCCTGGTGTTTCACCAACTCAGGATAGAGGGACTCATCCCAATTCGTAAAATCCTTTTGAGAGCTAATGTGTTTGCCATTTTCCAAATCGTCCATTAAATTCTCAGTTTAAGTTTCAATAGGAGTGAATCAGTTTCTCCATAGTACACTTGAGCTACCCCCTCTCTTGGCCATTGTACCTTACACACATTGTAAAAGAATTACAATATGAGTTTCTTGGAAATTTCTAGTATGGAACTGCCGCCTGAAATATTTTTATTTAGAACAGCATTTCTTTTCTTTCTGTGTAGAATGACCATATCTGAGTCTATGACAGTGAATGTTGTGAAGTTGGGGTCGGCACTAATTCGAGCATATTCCCGGGGGCTGGTTACAACGTCACAACGAGTTCTGTTTCGTACGCTTTCACACATTTTCCCGGAGGCTGAATTTAAAATAAGCTTATAAATTTCTTTTTCAACTTTGCTTTTTGCCTCTAAACATTTACTGACAAACGTGTCAATAAACGTTTTCAAATAGGGTTTCTTATCGAATTGCAGGGTTCTTTGTATCTTTGTGACCCTGAAACCGTTTGCCACCATCCATCACAAATGCACATGATGAACAACTATATTCTGTATCGGTTCCAGATCGGTAATTAACTGTTGTTTGGAAGGGGTCCTATGCATACCCACATCCTCGACCAAAGACAAACTGTATGGACTCAAAGAGTCCCTGGTCACATGTCTATTTACGCACGGGAAAACAAACTCCTTTACCGAGTCGTTGAGCTCCATTGGTATGTGTCCGTCAATCTAAAAAAATTATCCTTGTGGGCCAGTCTCCTAGATAGTGTGAATGTCGGGGAATCTATGGCACAAGAATTTTCAAGCCGTTTGTAATTGTCAAACGGTAAACATTAGTGAGACAGTGCCAAGGGGCATAGGGAGTTCATATCTAGAAAAACAGTATTTGACAGTATTTGACTTTACACCGTCGACAGAGTTTTGTCCAGTTGGATCAGTTTTCATAACGCAGTCCCCGTAAAAAACATACCCGCTCATCATAGATCTTTCTACAAATAAGTGTTGATCCACATCGGTGATCAGACCTATTTCTTCTCTAGTTTTTTTTTCAGAGTTAAATCCATCACCAGGTGTAGAGTTGAAAAATAATCGCCTATATCCAAGCCAAATTCAAAATAGATTTTATCAGTGTTCTTGCAGACAATTTCCAAAAGAGTTAATCCATTACTTTCCAAGTACATTTTGCAATAAGTCCATCCATTTTTACAACCTCCCTTAGTCCAAACCCTCTTAGCAAATTCATAGTCATCAGTGGTACAATGACTGTCAGTAAGTGAGTTATAGAATGCTTCAATGGGGGAAGTTTCCCCTCACTTAGCCTCGAGCACGAGTTGTAGAAATCATACGCATATATGCTTTTACAAGTTAATAAAACATACGTTTCATCATCTGGAAAGTGCTTTTTAAGAGGGGGAAAACTATCAAAACTGTCACTTTTCTGTACTTGAATTAATTGGCTAAGGGATTTGGGAAAGAAACTATAGGAGTCTAAAAAAAGATTTTATTCGAGCAAGGATGTCCATTATCCAATGTTTTCCATTTGAATTCTAAAAGCAAAAGCTTCTCTTATGCTTTGGGTATAATATTATAGGTAAAAAAGTTATCTATCCATGCGCCATCTACAACTCCGCCTTTGTGCATACGCGCAGGTAAATTAAATTTCAAGTCATAATTTGAATTGTGAATAAAAACCAGTATAAAGTACTGTTGACTTACGTTTACATTATACGATTGATCGGCCACCCCATGACAGTTACTCCCCCCCCCGATGATATTTCCTGCCATAAGTGATCATGGTCGAGGACTTTCCCTTTACGCTTAGTCCCTTTTCCTTTACACCCTTCTTCAAATCCCCCTTACAAAACCACCATATTTTCTTATTTTTAATAGCCAACCGATCCTTTGGCGATAGATTCATAGGATAATGTATGTTCCCTAACCGAGAGATTGCCTTATTCACCGTGACTATTAATTTAGTCAATTCTGGGACCATACAATCCTCCTCATCCAATGTCTCAACTAAATCTAACAGACACATAGTGTTACTATAGTCTATTTGAGCGTGGGCATAACAGACTGCAATAGGTTGATGCTCTTTAATACGATTTGAATTTTGTGGATCGTTCACATCTGTGAGTTTAGCCTCACAATCCAAGCTGATCTTATCACTTTGCAAAAGTGTATTTTGGAAATTTCTAAATCGTAAAATTGCTCTATCACCCGTCACCGTCTCCAAAGATTGATAACCATGACGTTTACAGTGATTCATGTGATTCTGTAGCTTTAACTCAGTGCAAAATCTGGACAAACAAACTGGACAATAGTAGCGTACCCCACACCCCTTTTCCTCTCCCAAAACCCTACTAATATCTTTAATTGGATTAAAATATTCAAATAAATCAGCTTCTGTAGGTGGTGTGTACAAAAGCCACCACCAGTGCTTCACTGATTAAATCGACGACGCTCTTAATGTAAATATTACTCCCTTTTTATTATTGTGCGCCCTCTCCTCCAATGCCGTTTCATATGTAGCACTGTAGCACCAATCTTTAAATGCTCGTTTGCCAAATCAAAAATTTCTATTCCTTTGAGTGTTACAGAAAATTTACCTGTTGAACAGCTGAAATATATTCTGGGGAAATCTGATCCCTCCTTCCCATTTACTGCCAAATTGTCCAACTTCCACTTAGTAGCATTATCTTGTAGGGGTTTGAAGGTCACTATAAGAAACGAGTACATGAAACACTGTTACCCTGTTCCGAAACAGATTCGTTGCACGCCTTTAGAGCCTTCTATATCCGGAATATATTTCAAAACTATACCCTCATTCCTATGTCCCCCTCTTAAAGTAATTTTTTTTTTTAATTTAAATATATTTACATGTTAATTTTCAATAAATAAAACCCCAGATCCACTATCCTTCTCATTATAATTATCCAGTTTAGTGACAACGCTGTCTATCCATTCCATAAAAACACTCTCATAATTTTCTAAATGGGGGCAAAGGGGTAGCTTTTCAGTGTGTAAAAAATGATAATAAATTTCACCTTGATTTTCATTTAAATAGAATATTTTTATTGCTATTGAGGCCTTTATGCTGTGTTGACCTCCCCAAGCCCAAATTTTATGTTCAAGAAGTGCTCGAATTTTTTCCGCATATGGATGGACAATATTTATTGGGTTCCGTTATAATATTCTCCGCCAGCAGTGTATTAAATGGATCCCCAGGTATAGCTGTATAAACGTATATTGTATGCAAGATAGAGTTTTCTAAATAAAATTCTGGTAGTGTTGGTGAGATTTTCATATCCCTGTCTCCTCCTCCACTCTGTTCAACCTCAACATTAGGGTTGGGGCGAGGAGTGAAATACCACAGTTCGCTTACCATAGCCTCGAATGTGTCCGGACTACGAGAATCAGCCCAAGCAGATTTATTTTCTTCTTTTTCAGCTTTTTTCGGCCGAAATGGGGCTATGTCCATTAAATCTGTAGGGAGAGGGTTCTCATTTAACTCTCTGGAAAAATTACATCATATTCTAGAGCTATTAGGACTTATCTGATCTAGCCAACCAAAATCGCCCTCTGACACACCTT
Source organism: Artemia sp. Qi Xiang Cuo (assembly GCF_049724085.1). Lineage (NCBI taxonomy): Eukaryota > Metazoa > Arthropoda > Branchiopoda > Anostraca > Artemiidae > Artemia > Artemia sp. Qi Xiang Cuo. Next base: position 44,312,763 of record NC_142811.1, on the reverse strand, counting down.
GATCTGGTTGGGAAAAACTAACTTTTATGCCTTTCAACTGTGCTAGGTGCTACATCAAATGAATTGTTAACATTACGATCACTAAAATATTGTTTTAAAAAGTTATCAGTCCATTCGGGGTCATTATCTTCGATATTGTTAGAAGGTATATCGTCAATATTCTCACTATCACTGAAACACTCCCTTAAGTATTACTATAGCATTCATGCTCATTATCGACATCTGGTGATTCAATGAATTGATTATCATGAAAATCTCTTGGTGGTGCAATTAAAGATGTCTCCTCAATGAGATCATACAATCCTTGACTTGGTGCTAGTAGAGGAGGAGGAGAAGGTAGTTAAGGTACGTCATCCGCTCTAACCTACAAAGAAAATATAATTCTTATTTTCAGTGTCCATAATTAATCCTGTTTTAATAAGAGTCGAAAATGTATAAATCAGTTTTACTCTGATCAAGATCAACACTATATAAAAACGTATTTATAATTAAATCCCCATTTTAAATCAAGGTATATGCGTTGAATCTTATGATCCCAACTATTCACATAAGAATTCCATTCTTCAATTTTATCAGAACATTTTATAAGTAGTTTTGCTTCTTCTTCGATTAATGGAAATTCTTTCCAAACATCATCAAGATCCTATAAGCAAAATAACGATTCTTAGATGATTTCAATTTTGTTTAAAAATATTTGTAAACTAATAGTTCACTTTCAACCCTAACGCCTCCCCCTCCCAAACTTAAGTTGAATTATAATACTTATAAATTTGCAATATTCAATATACCTTCTTAGTTTTCTTAGCAAATTGTCTAGTAAAAAGAAAAATGACAAATATAGCAGTGCTTCTACTAATTTTCTACTACCCATACTAAAATCATGAAAATCACACTATAGTTCCATCTTTACCATGCAACATGCTTAATGGCAGCACTGTTTAGCAATATAATAGTAATAAATTTGCAATAATCATTATATCTTCAGAGTTTTCTTAGCAAATTATCTAGTGGAAAAAAAATAATAAATATAGCAGTGCTTTTACTAATGTGCTGCTGTCCATACTAAAATAATGAAAATCACACCATAGTTTCATCTTAATATCCACGAATCTGCTAAGCAACACCTGTCCTTCCCTCCCCCCTCCTAAGATCCTATTCCTAAGATTTACTGTAGAAAATATGTTGTTAATTTGACCGGAAAAAGCATCTTTTTGTGAAACCTTTACTATGCTTAAGTGCAAATTTATAAGATTTAGCAGTCCGGATGCGCATACGACAGGATTTAATAATTAAAATTATAACCTCTTTACCGATCTGATCCAATCATCCATTAGCGGCTTAGCGTCACAGGAGAGCGATATATTTCCTTTGAAAGAATTAATCGTTAACGGTTACTAGCCTTTTTCGAGAAATATTAGTAAATTTAAACTTACATCAGCAGCAACACCTTGCGGGACCATCAACTTCATTGGCAGTTCACTTTCTGGCATAGAGATGACAGAGGGCCTTGTATTGTGGATGAGGGCAATCTCGCCTTGTATAGAGGGCGTAGAAGTTGCGGCATAAACAATGACTGAAGCTCTTGAGCGGTTAGCATTTTCAATCCTAGCCCTCTTTTAAGAAAGAGGACATTACTCAACATTTTCCTTAAAAAGGAATTAAATTATAGTTATTTCATATATGCTATGCTTTACCTCCCACCCACTAATGTGCAAATATAAAGCCCAAAATTCTGTTTCTAAACTATTATATTTTCATCCTATTTTATTTTATGAAATTAGCATTAACCAAACTTGAACTCTTTCGTGTGTTATATAATGCACACGTACCATGTTTCCTTCAGAAAAGTGTATAGAACACATGACACATACAAAAAAGAAGCCTTAATATAGCATAAAATCCTGTAGATATTATAAAAATTATGTTTCTAAGAACCAGGGGCAATGAAAAAAACAGAGAAGGCTAAAACCTAGAATTAAGGGGGATAAATTGTCAAATTTAGGAAGCTAGGTAAGCTACAGACCCTTCATATAACCTTCAAAATGTTATAAGCTTTAGATACAAGGGATATGTATATATAAAGGCTTGATAACACAGTCCCACCATATAGGCTTAAAATTAGATATATAAGCTTGATAACACACCCTCAGCATATAGGCTTAAAATTTGCATCAAGCAACATTTTCTTTGTTAGCTAGGCTAGCCTAGGCCCAACAAATACATATGATCAAAGAAAAAGTATACGGGTTACCTTTAATATGTGCTATGCTTTACCTCCCACCCCTAATGTGCAAATACATAGCCCAAATATGCTTTTAAATATTATATATTCATCCTTTTTTATTTATTTCATTAGCATTAACCAAACTTGACTTCTTTGGAAGTCTCCATGTAATGCACAAGTACCAAAATTTCTTAATTGATTATTTATAAAATAAACTTACAGTGTATAATTGGTTAACAACATTGTCGAGATTCTCCATAATCTCAAGTGGTTATTGTTCAGTAACTAAAAATTAATTTTTACATTATCATAGATGTACAAATCACTTATACACTCGAATCTAAAGGAAGCTTTATTGAAAATAGAATTTCTATCATAAGGCATTGTAAATCCCGTTATGTTATCGATTTTTAAATCTAGGTTCTTACACAAGTAGATTTTCGTCATGAGGCTATTGCGCAGGTCTAGGGTTAGAAACTATAGGGTGCTGTTCTGGCTATAATATGACGTCATTCCCCGCAAAAACTTTACCCCTTTCACTACTTGTTTTGTTACGGACTAGAAACAAAAAAAAACGTTGCATTGCGGATCACAAAGAAAAAAGAAACAATAATAAGACCGCACTAGTCTAGATATACAAAATAGTTAACGCAGTCACATTGAAAAACTGTGATTCGGATCCGTCGAATTACGAAAAGATATCAACCTTACCGATTCTGCAAGACTTGGGTAAGCTATTCTATATTTTCCTATGGATAAAAGCTAGGAATAAGTGAAGATGAAAAGAAAACCTTGGCTAGCAAAAATATTGATCAGGTTGACAGTTTCACTTTCCTTGGTAGTAATATTAGTAGATACGCTGGGAGCAGGGAAGATGTTAAAACTAGAAAAGGCAAGGCTCAGGGTGTTTTTTTTCAAAGTTGAAAAATGTTTAGAAGAATAGGACGATAAGTCTGCGAACCACGATTAGAATATTGGAAGCTACAGTTATGGCAGTGCTAAGTATGATTCTGAACCGCGGTTGCTCCGAAAGACAGAGAAGGATTTTTAAGATGTTTTTCTGAGGAACAGCTGACAGATGATTTTGGACACCTGAATGACTAACCGTATTTCAAACAGAAATCTGCACGAAAAATGTGGTTCAATCACACTTTCTTGGGCTATAATGAGAGAAAGGTTGAGATGGCTTGGGCAGGTTCTGTGGATGAAGGGTGACAAATTACCAAAGATTGTCCTTTTCGGCCAACTATCTAGGGCTAAACCAAAGGCATGTCGTCCGCGGTTGGGTGGGAGGATGTCATAAAGAAATATTTAAGGGAAATGAGATATTTTTGGGAGGCTGTAAAGACGGAGGCTTTGAATAAATTGGAATGGAGGAGGAACGTGCGTAGCTGTGTTGAGTTCATGCGGCTTGGTGCTGAAGTGAGTTGTAAGTAGTAGAAGTAGTAGCAGTAGTATTCGATTACGAGCCTAAATTGGAATTCCTAGCATAAAGTACGGTTATTTTTAAGAAAAAACAATGAATAACTTTTTTTATTCTTCCTTGTAATTAGTTTTTAAAAATGCACTAAAAACAATATGTTTGGGATCACAAAGAGTTTTACCAGTGGTCTTAATAAAACAATTTAAACGTTCAAGAAGTGCACCACAAATACTCGCCTGACGAAGTTGAAGACTCTAGCCAACACAAAGTTGGCATAGAAGTAAAAGATCACCTAGCACAATACTTTGTGGCCAATAACCACGAAGATTGCCAGCAAATCTCATTACTTCATTCTAATTCGCATAAACTGCAGGCCTATATAAGCATATTCTTTGCTTAAAAGTTTATGATTTTCTTCAACTTAAGATAAAGACTTTGAGAAATTTAGAATGTCGTCTGCGAGATTTACTAACGATAAATCCAGGCCACAAAAAATGAAACTTTTCACGACTTTCTTTGGCGCAGATACAACTCAAAAGTTAGAAATGGGTGGCGAAGAAATCGCCCACTGACGAATACCTTTCTCTTTGGAGCTGTAAACTTTGAAACAATTTTTCAATTATTTAGACGAAGGTAGTTTCGACCTACACGAAGCCGTCCATACATACTATGATAAAATACAATTTTAAATCTACATAAACCATTTTGTCGTAATGAAACAAGTATTTAATGGTGTACACCAGAATCGACAGCCCTTACCATATCACGACCTGTAAGGGGTAATATTCTTAAATCCCAGTATAATCAATTAGCAATTGTACAAGAACTGCGTGAACATATTCACGACTAACCCTGGGTTCCCACTGATGTGATTTTACGCAAAAACTGCCGTTTTTGCGTCACCAGTCAAATTTCTTCCGTTTTTTTGCTGCAAGTTTATGCGTCACAGCGGTTCAACAGCTACGTTGAAATATTTCTACTGAGCCGTTGAAAATCGCATTCGCTATTCTGAATTTAAAGCTTTGTGGAACCAAAAATTACAAGTAACTGAGAAACTAATCCTATTGATCTTAAGCTTTCCATTAATATTTGACAAACAACGCTTACGCCTTCACAGATTAGCCCTTTGAATGTTTTTCTTGGCCTCTAGAATTTGCTTTAGTCCATTCTTATGCATTTTGCTTTTAAATATTTCATAATGTTTTTGCGGTTCAACGGCTGCACTTAACTGTTTCTGTGTGAACATTATTGTGATTTTCTGACATCTGCTATCCGCGAGCCGTTTTGCGTTAAAAAAATCTCATCAATGGGAACCAAAGGTAAGTCCTTTTTTGAATCCAAACCGGATATCAGTTGTAGAACACCCATTGAATTTATCTCATCAATGATGAGTAGTTTCAGCAACTCTAAAAGTATTAGAGACACAGTAATGGGTTGGTACGAAATGCAATTCGATGGCAACTTACCCTTTCTTAATGACAGGAGCTGTAAAACCAGTACAAAATACATATGAAACAAGAACTCTATTTAAAGTAAGTTGAAATTGAATTTCTTAATGGCACAATAAACTAAGGCTCACATGGACAAGATGAAACCCATAAAAGTTGTCAATACCTTGCAAATACTTCTTTTTCAACTGTAGAATAGAACTATTTACTTTAGGGACTGTGACAAGATAATCAGGGCCAACAGGGTGAGAGCTAAGATACTGATAAAGCTTGGACTTAGATTGAGCTTCATGGGAACCATCAGGAGGTTCAAACTCGCTCATAAGACATTTGTTCCAATCACCTCTTCAAAGTACTTTGAGAGGTTTTATTAGAGACTGTATTTTGTAAGCTTGAACACAGGATTTGGGCTATTTGGCCTGGTTATAATCATCAATCACTTTTCTCTTGTGTTGCAAAAGATACTTCAAGAATTACCTTTCTGTTAAGTACCAAACACCTTTGATGACCTCGTACCCAGGCCATCCACACTGGACCCCACAAGTCACAATTTAGACGAAATGCTAGCTTCCAATAGGTTAAGGTTTGGGGACGAATAGAAAATTTTAAAACCCCACCGCACTTTTTAGTAAGCACACTTACCATTTAGTGAACCGCACAGCATGTGTTATTATGCAGGCATAAATTTTTAGTAGAATCTGCCTTCATATCTGGGACACTCTAAACTAGACTGTAAGTTGAAATTGTATCTTAATTTTTGACAAAATGCCGTCAAACGCGACTTTTTACGATAATTCGTCAATCCTGTTTCACTCAGTCTTAGTCATCTATTCCTTCATCGTTGGCTGTGATTTGGAAATATACAGGTTAAGATTGAAAGAGCTGAGTAAAAAAGAAAATAGGTGAAAACCCACATCGAAGTGTCAACGTTACAAAGACAAGAGACATCAACTCCTAAGAACGAAGTATAAAGTCAAGAAATTATGTTACACAAGAATCGAGAATATATGTGTCATAGGATCATCCCTTAGCAGCCCTAAGACAGGGCACGAGATAAGTGAAACTTATGACCGAATGTTACTTTAATCTGGTAGTTTGTAGATCATGTCGCTAGCTAGAATACCTTTAAGGTCATTATTCATGTAGTGGTTGATACAGCTAGATGGGAAGCCCACACGCCAGATTAAATTTATCTTCAGAAGCTCAATCTTGAATGTCGGTGGGCATTCATACTGAGAATACAAAAGTATGTTTAATCTGGAATGCTATAAAGAAGTCACACTATTTATACAGAGATGGAAGTAAAAGATTACTAACAAGCATTGTGACGCCACCTGATGGTCACTTACTACCACCTGACTTTGCGAAAGTGTAGAAAAATTTTGTTTATCTGTTGATTTGGAGTAGTTTCCATTCAACAGCAAAATAAAAGTTTGCTGTTTCCCATTCACCAGAACAAAAATGCTCTTGCAGACATACCACACCCCTGCAATACGAAAAGCATTCAATAAAAGTGAGCTTATTTATTACTCCATCGTTAATATTCCAAGACACAATATGGGTCTTTGTGCAAACCGTCATTAATGATTCATGGCTTTTCAGCTACTGGGCACTTCACACTATAACAGGAATAATCTACAAAAGTACGAAGAAAAGATTTCATTACGCTATTACGAGGGTTTACTTTTTGTTTTCACGTAAATCACCGCAGTGCGACCTACGAAAAGGGTTCTTCACAGGAACCATGAGGTTGATAACGGTATTTTGCATGACCAGATAGGATATTTAGATTCACAAATTTCCACCTTCTCATAACCAAATGTAAGTGATGACTCGGTAGCTTCTTTAAAATGATCCTTCACTTCAAATTTCAGTTTATAAGAGGTATTAGAACTATTCATTTCCGATAGAATGCAGCTCTTTATCAGGAAATACAAAGTTTCCGGGGAAACATCATTGGATTTAGATCACGCGATACCAAGGTTAAGAGGGGCTACTTACTGTACCTTTACTGTCTTGTCATTTTTAGTAGGGCCCTCTGCAAGTGACTTTGCAGCTACCTTATCATTAGGGATTATTCACCATTCGCTTTTTCTTAGCTTTAAGTCTAGAATAGGCAGTGAGGAGCCTCCACAAATATGGTCGTGATAACCTTTACGAGCATTAGTGTGTTTAATCTGGAATTCTACAAAGTAGTCATACTCTTTATACAGAGAGTCAAATCTGTTCCTATTTCTCTCTAAGAAGAAGTTCAGACTGTCTTTGAAATCTCTGGGAATGTTTGTATAGACGTCTGTGACTAAAATCCGAAATTCAAAGCCCTTGCTAGAACTGCTTGTTTGATAGATTGTTCGCCATTCTATTATTTTCCATTTTGCCATACAATTGCCATTTTGCCATTCGTCATATTGATTGTTTTCAATACTATTACAAATATGAGTTGTTTTGGCTATTAAAGGTGGTTTGATATTCAAATTTTCAGAACTAACGGATGTTCCATTCTTAAGTTTCCAATATTTTTGTTTTTTTTATAATAGTAATTATTATTTTAATGCTAAAAGTAGACATTAGTTTATATTGTAAGCAGTTCCTAGTATGACCATCCAGTCTTGTTAATTTTGGAGGGAAGGGGTAATTTGTCCACCCTCTATATTTTAAAATATACTTTTTTGGAATTTATACAGAAAATGTCTCTAGATATCTTGTATGATATTTTAATTTTCAAGAAAACATTTCACACCCCTCTCCCTAATTTTCATTAGCTGATTTGGAGTAGGTTAAATTATTCAAGGGATACGGGAAAGAAGAATTATTGAGCATTGGTCCTAATGTCTATCATAATGTACTTGATTTCTAGATATCATACAGCTTGAATGCTAGTATAAACTGTCTCTAAACATCTTGGACCTGGATAATAATGGCGCTAATTATACAAAGTGCTGTTAAGTAGATTATTTACTAGCTTTTAAATAAAATACATTAACATACTACTAGGGTGAATTAAGGGCTTCTTCTATTTCCTTCTGAAATTTTTAGGATGGCCCATTCTCTTTTAAAGAAATTGAAGCTTAGAATCTTACTTCTTTTTATTTTGACCCATCAACACAAGGGGATATTCTCTTATATTTCCCAAAGAGGTAACCTGTGTTCACTTATCAATAAACTTTAAACTGGTAATAACAGATTAAATACTAGCTTATTATATGTTGTTACAGTGATGTAAAACCATAACAATATAGACAAGTAGCCTATATTAAACAATTCGTGGTAACGAAGTGAAAGTAAGGTGCGACATGGCTCAATAGTAGCCTAACCGAAAGTCTGAAAAATGGAATTTTGATACCAATGGATATATCCAAAAATTGGCTACTATTCTGATTCCAAATGCATAAGTTTCATTAGGTTTGGTGTTACCGATCAAAGACTACAAGCCTGAGGATATTTGCCAGTTTCGAAAAAAAGGAAGAAATACCCCTTATAAGTAAAAGAATCTAAATGAAAATCACACAATCAGCTTCAGTGTATTAGAAAACCCTACTGTAGAGGTTTCAAGCTCCTATCTACATAAATAGGAATTGTATACTAGTA
>NC_142811.1:44283495-44303580 GCF_049724085.1 Artemia sp. Qi Xiang Cuo | reverse complement strand
AGGCAGTGAACTTTGAAATTGCGTGATGACCTGGAGGCCGCAAATAAAACAGGATGGAACATAAAGTCCTCAAAGTATAAGTTAACATACTAAAAACATGTTTGTACGGGGGCGTACGCAAATCCAGACGAGCAACTCTACTTATATATATATATATATATATATATATATATATATATATATATATATATATATATATATATATATATATATATATATATATATATATATATATATATATATATATATATATATATATATATATATATATATATATATATATATATATATATATTATATATATATATATATATATATATATATATATATATATATATATATATATATATATATATATATATATATATATATATATATATATATATACATTTATTATCTATGTAAATGAAATGATACGAGAAAACATTTGAAGATTTTGGTTACTAGTGATCTATGTAAATGAAATGAAACGTATAAACGTATATATATATATATATATATATATATATATATATATATATATATATATATATATATATATATATATATATATATATATATATATATATATATATATATATATATATATATATATATATATATAAATGAAATGAAACGTATAAACGTATATATATATATATAAATATATATATATATATATATATATATATATATATATATATATATATACATTTATTATCTATGTAAATGAAATGATACGAGAAAACATTTGAAGATTTTGGTTAGTAGTGATCTATGTATGTAAATGAAATGAAACGAGAAAATATTTTTAGATTTTGGTTAGTAGTGATTTAAAAAAGTGAAAATAATTCACCAGTTCTAATGTTTTTTGTGTGTCGTAAATCCTTTACTGTATAAAGATTCTGACTGTGACAATTATTTCTATTGCTATGCCAGTCTGTTGAAACTCAAATGCCTCATTAAGTTTAGCCAGGCACCGTCGAGTCTCTTCTGACTCTGTCAATGAACAACTGCAACGTCAACGATAGACGGATGCCGTGAAGTTGCTAACCGAAAAAGAAAAGAAAATATATTCTGTTCAAATTTTCTCGATTAGCTCTGAGTTCTTCATGGACATTTCACTTCAAGGTGTTTTTCCAGGTGGACACGACGCTTTTCCAAATAACCTTAAAAGATGCCGAATTTCAAAGTTTTTATTAAGGAGATAGTGATGTCTTAAGAAATTGCGAGTGGGTTAAATCCTGACAGGTTGAATTCACTAATTAGAGTCAGTTTTCTTACCTGGACCTGGTTTAAATGTGGTATGCATATTGAGCTATCTGGGTTGAGATATCTGTTTGAAGTATCTTGTTTGAGTTTTGTTTGTATGCAGGTTAGCCCAGCATTTAGATTTATACGTTGAATATCTTAAGGTTGACTCAGGGCGTTCAATTTCAGAATGTTGAGTTTCTTTCTTCAATTGTCTCGGGTTGATTTCTTTTTTTTTATGAATTTGGCAAGGTTGAGCTGTTTTTGTTGGGTAAATTTGTCGTTTCATGGCTTTGTCTACGTTGAGCTGTCTTCGCCGTATTAATTCGTTGCTTAGTTGTTTTACTAAGGTTGAGGTGTCTGTACTGGGCAAATTTGTCTTTTCATGGTTTTGCCTACATGCCTAGGTTGAGGTATCTGTGCTGAGTTAATTTGTTGGAGGAGCTACTGTTTTTACTTGGGTGTGGCAAGGGCCGGAATTATATCTTTGGCACCCCTAGACCGAAGCGTTTCGGTGCCCATAGACCCAAGCCATTTTTTCCGGGGAGACACTGAGATTTACGGGGAAATATTTGGGGATAGGGGAAGCCCTGGACAGAAGGCAACATACGAGTGATTAGCCAAAAGTAATGCGAGAGAGAGGTGATTCTGTGTTCTCAGCTATCATTCTTTGGAAACACCTTACAGTTTACAAGCGTTTACGGAATTCCTGTGTTGTTTTAAAATCACTTTTCTGTGAATAGGCAGCGCAGCAGCAAAGTACACCTGGCAATTTCACGACAAATCAAATCTTTCCAGTTTTTTTAGGAAAAAAATCGCTCAGTGTTTTTTTTTTTGCTCCCCCTCAGCATTGTGTGACTATAGACCCGGGTCTAGTTTTGGCCTATGCGTATATCTTGGCCTAGCTAAGTATATGAATTATCCCTGTTGAGTTTAGTATGTTAAATATCTTATGTGTTGAGTTGAATGCGCTGATTAGCCTGGGTGGAGTTCACTGGAATTCGTTATTGAAGTAGAGGTGTCGAGGTATATGGAGAAAGTTCGGGTATGAAGATAAGTTGTTTGAGTTTTCACAGTTTTAAGTTTTCTCTCTATCAGCCTTCCAGCTAGGATTAGCTCTCATTTGTTTTTAAAGATATAATTAGACTCTAAAAGAAAGATAGAATTAGAGATAAATTATCTTTCATCTCCTATGAGTTAAAATTCATAGAAAGGACAACGAAGTGGAGCAGAAGTTCGCTCATATTTATCATTTTTCTTGCTAGGATGAGGTGTTATTAATATTGTACTTGAAAGGTAAAAGTACACTCGAATAAATGTATACTTTATAGGGGATTAGGGCAAAATAAGAGCATATGTAGCTGTGTTAACCTTGGTGCTACGATAAATTATCGTAAGTAGACTTTTGGTGAAGGGGCGAAATTGTATGTAATATATTTAATTGTCTTATTAACAAATATTTCTTTCAAGATACATGGATGGATTTCGGGGTGAATTGACCTTTTAAGTTCCAAGATTAGCAATCAAAGAACATTAAAAACGTTCAGTTCAAAACGGTCTTATTAAAGTTTCGAACACTCCGTACCCTAAAAGACATTTATTTACAATTTACTTACGTAATGAATCTTATTTTTAGCTTTAGATAATTCAACATAACAAGAAAGAATATTAAGTTTGACATTAAAAAAAGGCCGATGATATGTCAAATTTGTTCGATAAATTGTTTAATTTATAATAGTTTTTTTGCAATAGAAATTACTCACTCAAGTCCGTTTTCAGGGGAGGGGATAGGGGTTTTTACCCCTTCCCCCTCCGCAATGTTTGTCCGACTCGTAAAAATGTAATAAAATTGCACAGAAACACATTTTTAATGCAATATTTTAAGTTGTCACAAGGAGATAATGCCACAGGGAGAAATGCAAAAGGCACATCGTATTTTTAGAATGAGCTTCGTCTGGTCTTCTTTTCCAGCGTAATGAAGCTTTTCCAATAAGAAGCCAGAGTGAGTCAATGATAGCTTGTAGTAGCATTATATAGCCGAATAAAGCAGAAACAGGTAAAACAGTTCTTGTATACAATGATTGATCCGTGTCAGGCCCAGAAACAGGACTGACGTGGTGAATCAGAGCGGATGATGTTGCCCTTCAATGTGGAGGCAACAGGTAAACCACTATACTAGAATGACTTGTTTGATTGCATCGTGATGATCCATATGGAGTCTAAAGACGAGCGAAATCGCGGTGAATCAGAGAACACCTCAACCTAGCCTAATCCAGATCGGTGGAGGAAGCCCACCACTAGCTTCTCAGTCCCCGTCGTGTATGCTGTGTATCTAATGTCAACCTACCTTACCCTAATAAACTTCAAACAAACTAGTCATACCACTATGTTTGCCATATTGTAGTTAATTTATTAAAAAGTTGATTTAAAATATACCTCTTAACCTAGCCGAAATTAATATTTTGACAAAATAAATTAGCCCGGCAAAACATAAACAAGTTTCTCATCAATTATCATTTTAGGTTTACTTAATAAATTGTAAAAGTTTCCAAAATCATGGCAACTGCAGCCCCTCTTCTTGCCCTTCCACCAAATGACGCCTATGCTGAAGGTACTATATACAAAACGTGAAATGTCTCATTTTTTAATGAAACGAATAGATATTCAGATGGTTACGAGTTTAATCATGTTGCCAATACGGATAATTTCTTTTGTTTAAGTTCTGGTGTCGCTCTTTACTTTTCTCTGAAAACATTTAATCATTTAACTAATAGAATGTTTTTTTCAATAAATATCGAGTTTAATATTTTGTAGAGTTCGACGGCTGCTGCGGAAATACCGCTTGGAGTTGGATACATTGTTGTCTATTCTATAACTGATCGTTGTTCGTTCGGATTTGCCCAAAGAATCCTTGTGAAATTGCGGGAATCAGACACAGAGAAGTTTATTATTTTAGTTGGAAACAAATTAGATCTTCAACATCTTCGTCAGGTATGCATTAAAACTTTTTCTTTTTTTTCTTTTGTTTTGTCAATGGCAGTGAGTACACCTCGTAGTGTTACTTTCTTTTAACCATTTAGCATGAGGTTTGAAAATGGTCTGTTTCTCAGCAAACCTTAAATTATCGAAAATTATTACTTGAGCTTTTCTTTTAAAACGTTTGTCAAAGAGCACTTATTTTCTATATTATTTCTAAGAAACATAACCATGTATAAATTATGCCATAATTGTTACATATTATTATTTTTCTATCCGACGCACAAACTGACAATATCTTGCTATATGTCGTTTACATTGTTTGTTTTTTTTCTTCTTCTTTGTCATATTAGTCGAAATTTCGTTTCTTCTAAAAACCTGACACCCTTCTATGTGATTTATGTACCCACAAGAGGTGCTACCTACCTTACATAATCATTTTAAGAGGTTACTGTTCCCTGTTTCTGTATTTTGACCTGAGCTGACCTTGTTTTGCTTATCTTTTTTGCGCTTCTTTAAGATTTTGCTCATCTTAGTAAAGAAAAGCTTCATTTACAGTTATTTCTTCAATAAGTCTTGTCTGAAATTCCTACTATACTTAATCTTAGATGTTAGAGGAAAAATTAAAACAAGAAATTCTAGCGGCCTTCTCAGAGGGATCATGCCAAGTCTCTCTATTTTGTTATAATACTATATAATTTAGCCTTGTACCACTATACTAAATGTGGTACTGTGGACTGCAAATTCTTTTTGAGTTAATAATTCAACTTTTTAACTCAGCATTGTCTATGGCTCAACTATGGCTTAGGTATTAGCCATTTTAATGCTTCAAAATCTGATTTTTATTTTTCATTTATCAATGTTTTTGTGTTCTGACCGCAAGGAAAGAGTGATATATTTTACCCGTTAAGATTTAAAAAATGTTAAGATAGAGTGCACAAAAAATGATAAGAACGAAATAAAACAGACGCTTCAACAAAAACGTTTAAGACCGTAATAGCAGTGATTATCATCAATTATATCAAATTTGAATTTGCAATTCTTCTTTCAATAGGTAATAATACTCCTCGTATTAGAAATTCGTTTCACAAACAAATTTCTATAGGTAATCGAAGTCCTGATGTTTAACAGATTTTGTTTTAACATGAAATGACCTAGAATTAAAAACTTGTTCCTATTTTCAATGAATGTCAACAGTTTTATTGCTAAGTCACAGAGCAGAAGTAAATAATTAAGCTGGATTCGAAATTTATCAGAATATAAAAGTCGCTATTCTATAAATTAATATATATATTTCAATTTGATTGGGTTTATAGTTGATTAGGTTTATATCAGTCATTATGACAAGCACACGCAGATTTATTGTTAGTATAATCTATCTAGTATCTGTCTAAATTTATATGTGGAAACTACTTATCAAAATGAAAAGCGATGTAAAATCGGAATACGAAAGAAAAAGATAAAAACAAAAGGAAAAATTACATTTCAAATAATACTAGAAAATTCAAACTGGCCCAGAAGTACTTATTATTGATTTATGTTACGAACGGATAAACTTTCAAATGGGGATAAATCCATTTATTAAGACAGTGAAAAAACAGGTACAAAAGTCCAGATATTTCGATCACATATACAGTGACCGCCTTCAGTAGAAATACTAAAATAATAAAATTGAAACTAGCATAGTTATACACAACAAAATAAATAACTCTTCAGGTCATTCACAAAATAATGAACTTCGTGATTATTCACTAGATTGGAAACCAAATGTACTATAAACTCATATACTCAACTCAACTATAAACTCAACTACAACTACAACATACTCAACTACAGCTATAAAATAGTACTTCAAACTCAACATTTTGTTTTGCAATTATAAGAGACGGAAGGCTTGCCACCTTCATTGGAAATTTGTTTTACATTTCGGCAATATTAAAGAAGGAAACTTACATCAAGACTTTGAAGGAACTTTGTCAATGAACTCTCTCTGAAAATAATCTAGTGAATAATCCCGAAGTTCATTATTTTGTGAATGACCCAAAAAATTACTTATTTTGTTATGTATAAGTATGCTAGTTTCAATTTTGTTATTTTAGTATTTCTACTGAAGACGGTCACTGTATGTGTGATCGAAATATCTGAGATTTTGTACCTGTTTTTTCATTGTCTAAATAAATGGATTTATCTCCATTTGAAAGTTTATTTTTCTGTCAATGAACGCCAGTATGGTCTAAGAAAACAACGCCTAATTAAAGGTGTTATGTCAAAAATACGTTGATTTACATTAGTTTTAAATTCACAAAGTCTTCTTTCAACAGCCGAGATATTTTCCTTTATGCAACGTTTCTTCAATCTAGTACTATTCCATGCCACAAGGAGATATGCAAAAGGAAATTAACATATCTGTAGAATGAGCTCCATCTTCTCTTCGTTTCCAATGTAATATACATTTTTCAATAAGAATCCAGAACGAGCTAATGAGAGCTTGTATAGTATTATATAGCCAAATAAGCCAGAAACATGTTAAATGGTTCATTTAGGCAACGATTGATCTGTATCAGGTCCAGAGACGGAAACAACGGAGTGAATCGGTGCGGGTGGCGTTCCGTTCAACGTTGAGCCAAGAGGTAAACCCCGATACTAGAATGACTTTTTCTGAGACGGGATTACACGTGGTGAATCAGAGCTGACTGTGCTCTTCAAAATGGACATTATAAATAAACGTTGATAATGGACTGACTTACAGGGTTTAATCACGGTGTCATCATTTTTAACAATAGTATTACTTGACAGTTTGCTTTTTAAACTGTTGATAAAACAGAGTTCCAATCATGGATTTACCTGATGCAAGTCCAATTTTTTGTTGGCCTCCTCTAGAAAGTACCTTTAAAACAAAAATGTTCCTTGAAAACATAGTGTCATTTTAAAGTTCGTTTAAAACATCAAATTCTGTGATAAAATGTTCAATGTCACCTGAGGCATCGACGTTCTTCAATAGAGATTAAACGACAGGGCACTTAAAACCATAATACAGATGATGTGACGATTTACAGAGAACACAAATCAATGCTTTTGTACAAGCGTAGCTTAACAAAACGGGTTGCTGTGCTAACCACATTTGAAGCATCCCACACACAAATGCACAATGGCCACAGGATTGGTGTGCAAAGCCTTAGAACGGAAAACGTTTGAACATACTAATGGGGTCTTCTGTATGCTGTGATAGTTGGGAATTAATAGAAGAACCAAAATCTTTCTTTGAATCAGAAAGAAGCTTATATGGTTGTATGTTTCAAATTTGACTTGCATTATCTAAGTTAGCAATGAGCTTACAGAGGCCAACCTCTTTCACCAGAAGCCTAACGAATACGGCTAGTTAATGAATTTAATTGTCTGGCAGGACTTCGGGATTGCTGCCAATTATGTTTAGTACAATTGACTCAACACAACTTGTGCCTTTTACAATTTCTTTCAAGACATTTTTCAAGACAAGTTTCTGCTAAATCTCCACTTTCTTCTTGACAGACATGCTCAAGGAAAGCTTTTAGAGAATCAAGCTATTTAAAGTACAACGGATCCTTGAGAATATCTACATACGGGCTTGGTAAGAGGGTTTAATAGTAATTGTTTGGGGAAAACAAAAACAGAAGACAATATCATATAGTACCTTCCGCCTCGAAATCTTTAGGTACATAAATTTACTCAATTTATCTCAGTTGTTTCTTTAATACACAAGCGTAGCTAAAATACCTTCCTGGAAAAGGCAATGTACAATCTTTAATTTTTGAACAAACACTCGTAGCTGCCTGCACCACTAGGCTATAAATGTCACTCGTGTTGCATAAAAATTTCGCGTTTATAGTTTTGCCAGTTTTTTCGCTTTCTTCATTCAGCTTGCTGCCTCTAAACGACATGTGGTGCTAATAGTTTTAAAACCTATAAGATCCATGTTAAAGCATAAGAATCCATGCCCAAGATTTAAAAAAAACGTTTTCATTGAGTTTGCTCGTGAATTTGTGTGGATTAACAAATAAAAGTAGAGGTAAATCTCATTACTTCAAGAAATAGTTCATACTTCCAAATTTCTTTGGATTGATAGATTGTGTTTATTTTTCTCGCGTGGGGGCTTTTTAAATATTTTTAATTATTAAAGTATATCAAAAGTCTTCCTTTAGACTTGAATTGAGTTAAATAAGACTTTATTTAAAAAAAAATACACAATTTAATCATTTAATAACAGCCATCCAAGAAGAAGCAAAGCTCTGAGAACGAACGACTACAACAATCAATATCCATAAATTCAACTGAATAATCAAAAAGTATTTATATATATAATGACAATAAATAAAATAAATATCTTACTGTAAAAAAGTCTTAATGTGGGGGTAAGACAATGCAATAAGTAACGGATTTAATTACACTTTGTCATGTCAACAGAAAACAAAACTTTTTGATAAGGAAACAGAGCTTTTAAATTAAAATATACCTTTCATCATTTTGTTCATTTGATTTTTCAATCCAGAAAAATTTAGTTTAAAAAGATAATTTTTTCTTGTCTTGATTGCAGCTAAGCAAGCCAAACGAAGGGTACAACGGAATAGGTAGCCATTTAAATAACGCTAAGCTATGGTTCTTTAAAATTTGAACAGACATTCCCCACTCTTTATTCACCTTTTTTCAGTTTTTTTTTTCTTTTTATGACTAGACCTTTCTTCCAGGTTCGACACGATGAAGGCCGTGAGCTTGCTGTGCGTTATGGCTGCAGTTTTCAGGAGCTTTCAGCAGCTGATTGTGAATACTCAGAACTAAGATCTCAATTTGATAATTTTTTTAGTCAATGCATAAAATCATGTTCTAATGTTAAGGTTCTAGATACAAGGCATAGAAAAAGGCCAGTGTTAAGTGTTTCTAAAATGCTACCAGCCTTTCTTAGGACAGACACTCCTAGTGTTGAAAAAAGAAGTAAAAGTGTTGCAAGCTCTCTTCCAGATTTAGCTTCCACAATTAAGGATGTTTTTAAAAAGAAGTCCGCATAAGTTAACTTCTTGCTGATGTAAATTAAAGGTGTTTTGTAAAATTGTTTACCTGACTTATGCTTTTGTTGTAGAAAAATTTACTGTTGGGACCATTGAAGGTTATACCATTGGAAACTGACAAAGGAACAAAGGTTTATTTGATAACCTTATGAACTATTAGACAACCATCAAAGTGGATCTTAATAATAATGCAATTCTAATAAAGAGGGCAAAGGTCACCTTCCCTTAGAAGGGGCAAGAGCAATAAACTGTCAAGAGATGAAACTATCCCCGTCCTTTCAAAAGTCTAGTACTACAAAAATCATCTAAATACTTCTAAAAAAATCCTGTGTTCAATTCCTCTAATTCTTGTGTTCAAAAATTCTCTAGACAATTCTAATATTGTGAAAGGAATGCTAAAAAAAATGCAAAGTTCTTATTTTGAAATTTAAGTTCTACTACAACTGCTAACAACTCACTACCACATTAAGCCACCTGAGGGAAGGATATGTACGCACGCTCCTCGTCCATCCTATATATCTAAAGGCTCCTTCTTTGCACCATCCCATGAAGTTTCAGTTTCCCATAAATTAGGGGACGACAAGCTTTTCGTTTGACCCTTGATGATTGGCCGATAAAGATGATCTTTGGAAATCTGTCATCTTCCATCCACAAAGTGTGGCCTTGTCATCTCAACTCTTTTCTCATTATTGCCCTATAAAGCAGACAGAACCACATTATTTGTACAGATTAATCTTTGTAATACGGCTAGTCAGACAGGTACCGAAAACAATCCGTAGAAAACTCCGCTAGAAAATATCTATTAAATCCTCCTCCGTCTTTCGGTGAACCCACATTTCAGAACCATTCTACTTTCTGGCTTTGGCTATTATACTTTTAATATTTTCACTGCATCCACCATCTTTACTAATAATGCTACCTAGATAAGTGAAGCTTTCCGCTTAATCGATCTTCTCGTTACCCCAGTATCCATTCTTTACCTTCACTTGTTCTCCGTCTAAGTGACTTGTTCTTTTTAACAATGATTTTTGAGCTTGCTCTTGCGCCCTGAGCTCTAAAAACATACAAAAAATCATTCATTTTGCTAGTATTTTCATCGAGGACACCAAATCATCAACAAAATCTATGTCTAAAGGATTTTTACTTTCCAATATGATCCCATGCCTTCCCATAGTCTTTGGCGTGTTCCTTAGGACGAAGCCCATCAAAATACTCCATATAAATTGGGGTGGAACGCAAGACTTCTCAATTCCCGATTCAATACGAAACCAGCAACTAACCTCATTTCCTGTCTTAACCGCAACAATGTTATCCTTCGATAAAGCACTAATCACTTTGATGTATTTATCTGGCATACCATACAAGGATTGGACTTTTGCTAAAGCTCTTGTATCGGCTGATTCAAACGCTTACTCATAATCTATAAAACTAAAGGGATTTGATGATTATGGTAATTCTCAATTATTAACCTAAGAGTGAAAAATCTGGTCGAAGCATCCATTCCCTTTCCCCCGACGCATCTCTAAGTCTAAAAGGCATCATTATGCTATGTAATTTGCTTCCTAAAGAAATCGAGCTATTGCCCCTACAATTACCATCCTCACTCTTGTCACTTTTCTTATAGAAGGGTTTAATTAAACTTTTCCTTATGCCGCTAGGTACTTCCCTTTTTTCAAAAATCCAATTCGTAATTTTCAGTAATTTATCTCTAACTTTAGAGCCGCCATATTAAAAACCTCCTTTACCACGCTATCAGAACCTGAGGCCATATTATTTTAGTTTTTTAGTGGTGTAACTAATTCTTCCAGACAATATAAGTCTTCCTTCACCTCCTAAGTGCCACAAATTTCTTAGTTATGTTCTATATCTTTTCTTTTAGGTTTATCACGCTTTAGCATATTCTCAAAATGTTCTGCCACCCTCTCTTTAACTCTTCCCTCAACACTAATTATGGCCCCGTTCCTATCTTTGACTGGGACGAGTCCAGATTGAATATTGTCTCTCAGTGATTTGACACACCAATACAATAATTTACTATTATGCCGTCTGGCTGCATCTTCTATACCTTCGGCAATTGCATCCATGGCCTCCACTTCCCAATTCCTTAATTCATATTATAATGAATTTTTCTTATTTTCATATGATCTATCACTCAAATACTTCTTGTACAAATCCCTCCTCTTCTTTGCTAAACCTAAAGTATTTCTACTAATATTCTTGGCTGTGTTTCTACCTTTCATCCCTAACCATCTGCGACTCCAAAAATTGTTTTCCTAAATGTATTTCATCCATGTTCTACATTGTCCAATTTTAGACTTTTTAGCTTAAGATTCGGCTGTTTTATGAAAGAGTCTCCCAAAATATCATCCCGGAGTCTAGCAAAGTCATAACTTCCAGAAAGGTAGTTACCCATCCAAAATTTCAGTTTTAGCTTAACCTTAGACGCGTCTGAATTTGTTAGTCAATACGTCAATACGATTGTCGTCTTTTAAAGTTGTGATATTCCAAGTTGCATTTTTTGATATTATTCAAATTATTTAAATTATTATGGCCTCAAGAAAAGCAATAGGCCCCAAACCCGTTGCTAAACATGTTAAGCTTTAGCACAAACTTTGGAATCCTCAATAACTGGTTAATTCATATTATGAAAAAGTTGATAAAAATTTATTTTATAAGAAGTAAAACAAAAGAAAGCACGTATTCACATAAACTTGTTTATGGGGAAGTTAAGATAAATATAATTTACTGAGGTTATCTCCCCAAAGCACTTTCTAAAACTTAACTTATCAAAACTGGTAACTGTAGGTGGGAGAAATTTACACGTGGTAAATTCTCCAATTTATGTACGTCTTTGAGAAAGTGCATTGCCATGTTTGTAATAAGGACAAAAAAGAGCATCTCGAAGCCAGTTTCAATTTCCCACATCTTATAGCCACCCCATATGTGTGAATACATTTTGGCAGTGAAAACTAGCCCCCTCCTCTAGTTTTAGCGTACAGATGCACATACACACTGCAAAAGATTGCCAAATTATCCACACAGGAATGTCCTTTTTCACCGTTTTATGGGGAAAAAACCGTTTATACCAAGATTGGGAGGGAGCTTATGGGTAAATGGCAATACCCACAGCTATGACTAAAGATCCATTAAAGTTAATCTCGAATTCTAAAAAGGACATTTTCTTACCATTTTTGGGAAAGGCCATTTTGATTAAACGTGGGAAAGGAATGAGAGGTACAAGCCACTTTCCATAGTTGGTATTAAACATTAATTGGAGTCAAGGCAGGAAGAGGGGCATTTTCTGCCTTCCTTTGATCACCCCCAGATTTCAAAATATACTTGTTTTGCATTTACGTGGAATAATATCTTTTTTTGGTATTTTCATCAAAAAAGGGAAATTCCCCCCTCCTTCTAGATTTGAAAAATATCCCTCCCAATCCATTGTCGTGAATTAGCACCCCTATTTGTTTTATAGACTTTTTCACAAAAACATTCTTAGACCACACTGGCTATACATGACAAATGAAACTCAGAGAGGAGAGAAAGTAACAAAATGAAAAATAAAATCAAAAAGGGTGAAAAAACGAGGATTTTGTCAGCCAGTGGCGAATCATGAAAATGACAAAATATAAGCAAATATTTCGACAAGGACCTCCGCCAAGTCGTCCTTTTACGATTACGTACACATGCACATATACACAATAAACAAGTATTTCGTAAGGCGTCTTCAGCGTTAAAAAAAACGTTAGAAAAAAAACTAAAATCAAAACTAAAAATAAAAATAAATTTTAGTTTTTTTTTCTTTCTCTCTTCTTTCTTTAAATCTGAAGACAAAATTTTGTATAGGGACAAAAAATTCTTTTGATTTTTTCTTTACTTTTTCTTCATTTCTGCAAAAGTCCCGTTTGTCGTTTTTTTTTTTTTTGATGGTAGGTCAGTTCGGCTTTAGATTAATGTTTTTGAAGTTGCAGCACATACGTTATTATGAAACACACATGACTAAATTGAAGTGGTCAAAAATCCTCGAAAAGAAATGGGGTATAGACATTTTTGGAAATTGAATTAATGTTCGTTAAAACGAAAATAAAGAAAATATAATGAAAAGTTATATGCTAGTCAAATCCATCATAATGTCTAGAAACAAAAATACAAGTTATTCTAAATAACAATAAAAATAGAACGTAAAAGAAATGGAACAATTATAACTTCAAGAGATTCAAAGTTTTAAACGGCATGGTAAATCAATACAATCTACAAATGAGTCTTGGAAACTAGTTCCATAATCAAAATACAACAATTTAAAAAAATATGTTTGCAGATTTCTTCCATAATCGACACAAGTATTGCTATAAGTGACTTTTTGTCAACAATTAGGGTTGTGAAGTAAAACACCGTTCACAAATAGCAAATGAGCATTTGAATTTAATTCACACCGCTTTAACGAACTATGAGCCAGATTTCTGGAATAAAAGAAATCAAAAACTTTCATCAAGACTGTATCCCCAGTATTTTTTTAAGGTGGGGGTGGGGGGGTTACAAAAGAATTTTTTCCCTTTTTTTGCAAAAACAAAAACTTAAGAAAACATAGAAATTTACAAAACAAAAACACTTAAGAAATTTGTTTATACTCCTTTTTTATGTCGTCGCTCGCACTCATATCATCAAACTTTTCAAATTGAAAATATTGACAAATCCGCTTGGGATCACCCCTGCGTGGTTTCCCGCTTCTTTAAATTCTCCAACATGAAATGTCGGATCTAATGCCATCTATCAACTATAAAAAAGAAATATTGATTTTACTTAATTTGTGCTGATTCTCGGCTTTGCGCAGCACTTCCACTCCCGTCAACTTTCCAGCCCCCCTCCTAAAAACCCGCTAAAAAACAAATGTTGCTTACTGTATAAAATGGGAAATCGTCCCACAGAGTACTTTCTTTTCTTTTTTTCTGAGCAGTCTTTGTTCATAGCGTGAAATAGGAACGAAAAAAAGAGAAAAAACCTTCAGCTTTTTTCTTTTGAGAAAGCGGAAAAAAGGGACAGCAATACTCGTCAACATTGAGAGTTTTTCATCCAGTTTTTTTTTCATAAAATGGACATCTGGATTATTACAGTGCATTCAGGTACTTGAAACTTTTCTTTTCTCCAAAAATGCTGAAGAGAATGCCACGAGCATAGATTGTAGCTATAGATGACCCTATGATAAACACAACTAATTGTGGTTCAGACACTAACTCTTTCAAATAATTTATTTGGCAAAAACTAGTGGAAAAACAACAAGACAGCTATATCATCTAATCTGTTTCATAAGATCTGTCTAATATGACAGCTATATCATCTAATCATCTAATCTAATCACAACCTGAATAGTTACCAAATGAAGTACTTGAATTAGACTTCATCCATTTCTTTCCACGGGTAATGAGCTTGTCGGGGACATTCCATTGTTCAGCATCCGGCACCTCCCTCTTGACGTGCATGATGTCAGAGATCGTGTCAGGGAGAAGTCGATTCCTAAACGGGGCTTTGACCATTTTTTAAGGTTGTAAATTGCCACTCTGCAGAGGCACTACTGTGTGGCAAGCTCATCATTACCCGCATAAACTTTGGCAAGGCAGTGAAAGCTGGATCTCCAGTTCCATCTTCGATAGATGAAAGACAATTCCAAAATTTCTGGACTGAACCTTTAGCAGCATCAATCTCACCTTTTAAAAAGGGAAGATGTCTCCAGTCCCTGTTCAATAATTCTACGTTAATACTGTCTTCAAAGCAAGGGTGGAAATGCCAGAATAAAGCTATGATTGAGGAACTCTGGCCTGAAATTGCTGTCTTGGGAGACAACAAATCCAAAATTTTCAAAAGTGGATTTTTACTGTCAATACGAGTTTTAATTTCACTGCATAAAGCTATGTAGAATGCGAGACAGTTCTTTTTAATGGAAGTGAGTCGCCGGTCATCTAATGTCCCTTTTTCAATGCTGTCAAAAACAAAAATTTTGAACTGAGCTCCAAAGTAAATTTCTTTTTCCAAGTTCTTAAAGTTCATAGGGTTTGTGAAGTTAATTGCAAACGGTGATCCTTTAGCAAGAGTTAATCCTTCATCATTGATAAAATTCCGCGCAATTTCTGTTAATGTTTCCCCAACAAATTTGAGTAGTCGGTGGACTTTAACTTCAGTGCTTTGATATTCTAAGTTAAGCCTGTTGACTGTTGGAAAAACATGGGCCAAAAAGAAATAATACAGTTTTACAGAGGGGTCTTTCAAGGCTCCATACAATTTTGCGGCTTGCGGATCTCTTCCTTCCTGTTCAGGAATAGTGAAAAACAAAATCAAAGCCCCCCTCTGCTCCAACAAGCGATCAGCTACTGCCTCAAAAGTGAGCCATCTAGTGGCAGAGGGGTAAAGCAAAGCATGCTCTGCAACATTGCAAAATTCTTGAAATTCCTTAAACTCTCTTAGCCACTTTGCACTGTTGGAGACATAGGCGTAGATGTCGCCGCTGAACTTAACAATTTCCGCAGGAAGCTTTTCACAAGCTGCAGAAGGGCACCATGCAAAGCTGTGACATATGCAACCAAAAACTGAGAGCCATGGAACGTCTTTCTTGATTTGAGCAGCAAGTCCATTATTCTTGCCGAGCATAACGCTTGCATTATCTGACGGAAATCCCACAATATTCTCCAAAGGAATGTTTCTACCTCTGAATACTTTATAAATGAGTTTCTTCAAGCCAGCAGCAGAAGCATCAGTAACGACTGGGAGAGCAAGAAAGTACTATTTTATTTCAGAAGTACTCATGTCATAATGACAAGCTATCATAACTAGAAACTTTGTGCCTGTTTTATCTGTGCTTTCATCAACAATTTATGAAAAATTGCAGGCACGAAGTTTATGACTAAGTCGGTCAATAGCATATGGAGCAATTACATTTTTTAGAATGCAAGTGGTTTTTGTTCGTCCCCATGCAATAGGTTTTAAAATAGAGGAGTCTGGTATAAACTTTTTCATAATACCAGGCAAAGAATCCATGGTTGTAATTTACTTATTGTCTGATACTATCCAAGCAGCGATTGCAATTTCAAGTCTTAGTGCCTGTGTTGCAATTATAGCCTTCTCCTTTGCTTCTCCAATAAGCTTCAATTCACCAGCTTCCTCGTCTACTACTTTTACTTGATTTTTTTGTAATTGCATTCTTGTCAGGTGAATTCTGGTAGAAGCATGCTTTTCCAAGTTAGATACACTTCCTGCAAGTATTTTATCACAATACTTACAATATTGTTTGTAGCCTTCTGAACTAGGCTGAATCCATTCTCTCAGTTTCGGGTTTAACAACCATTTATCAGTATATTTTCAAAGCTTTTTACGCTCTTTCTGCATTTAGAGCTAGGCTTATCGCTATCATTGGTGTATGAAGGTTCAGCTGCACTTTCATCCATCTCAATATTTCCGAGCACTGAGCCACAAGAACTAGATTCACAGTTGGGTTCAATCAGTTCTTTCTGTTGTTCCCGCCTTCGCTCAAGGTCCCATTCTTTTTCTTCGGCTTCCGACTCTCTCTCCTCAAATTCACTTTGCTCCAAGTCAGTTTTCTCACTCTTAGCAGCAACATCTGGGACAGAAGATTGAATGCCCAGTTTTGAGAAGAACTTCCGAATGTCCATGGCAGGATTTGTATCTGTAAATATTTAATTTTTAGGACAGCAACAGTGGCTAATGAAATCTTTTTTTTTTCTTATTTTTCTTCTTTTCCATTTTTAGAGTTTTGCTTACTATTGAGCCGGGTTGCTCCTTACATAGAGTTTGTTACCATGAACTGTTTAATAATGTCAATTCAAAAACGGAATTTAAAAACTCGTATGTAGCCAAGGATTTACCTTCGCATTAGATATCTTCTCATCATGCTCCCAGAAGCAGTGACCATGTCTGTATCTTGACTTAGATACTAGTAGCCAACAAATACGTTGAGATACAAGTACAAGTAAAAATACCTTACTGTGCATAATTTAGGGTAAAAATTTAGACAGGCTATTATTAGCTATGCTGAAAAGTGGTTAGCTCAGGGAAATGAACGGATGGATTTAGTCTACAGACCAACGTATGTCCTGGGAAGATATTTTGAAGTACCTAACTCCACTCCTTCTCTTTTCAGAGGGTACTGACATTTGATGAACTTTAAAAGTCTCAGTATTACAAAAGTGAAAGCTTGCGAAATAGTGTTTCAGTAAAATTGTAGTTTAGCTACTTTTTGCTTTCTTGGAAAAGGGTTAGGTTAGGAAAATGAAAATTTCAGGGATAGATCTACAGACTCAATTATGTCATGGGAAGGTGTTTTGAAGTACCCAACTCCACTACTTTTCCCTTTAGAGGGTTCTGTTCTGGCCTTTGATGACCCTTAAAAATATTTGTGTTATAAAAACTTTTAAAATAGATGTTGTGCTTAAATGGAGCAGAAGAAAACTGTTTTCAGCTACACAGCTTTGCTCAATCCTACTTTATAATGTTTCAATGATCTGTATATACATTCCCTAAATTTAGAAAAAAAAAATTGGTCTGGCTTTGGTCTACTTAAATAACTAGGATTGTATTTTCAAGACTGAAACCAGACAAAAATAAACCAAAAACCGGAAATTAAAGTAAAATATTTTTTTGTCAAAATTCAAATCACTGGCTATTGAAAATAAACAAAAAAATCATTAGTATCACCAAAGAAAATTCTTACTGGGCCTCTAAAATGAGGCTGAACCTTCTTTGATCAAGGCTAAAAAGGATTATTCACGTTCTGATCACTATCTACTTAAAGATAGATTGGTTACTGGCAACTGGAAAACAGCTTGCCAATTGCTTTTGAAAGAAATTTTGGTAAGGTTTATATTAACAGAGTATTCAGTTAGCTAAGAAATAAACTTACCTCAATAGTCAGAATTGCATCCTGAATCTAAATTTAACATGCTTTTAAGTCGCAAATGAACTTTATCCCACCCCTATGTATACACCAATTCAGGGTATAAATTTGCAAATTGGGAGGGTGGGGGTAAAGTTCATTTCTGATGCAAATGAATGTTAAATTTGGATTCAGGATTCAATTCTGACTATAGAGATAAATTTATTTCTAGCTACCTGAATAGTGTGTTAATATAAACCTATCCTTATCCAAACCTTAAACCTCATGAAGTGGAAGAAGGTGTCTTGGGAAGGAGCGTTAGAAATGCAAATAGGAATATTAGTAAAAACTTTTTAAACCTGGGGTAGAAAAGAGGACAGGAGGTTTTTGACTTATAAATAATACGAGAATATGGTAAGGAATGTTGACAATGTATGAAAGTATTAACTAAGGAGGTGGGAAATGAAGGTCATGGATCAAATTGCCAAGGATATGGAAGATGCGAGCAGACGGCATAAAAGTAAAATAATATTTTGGCATATTAACAAATTGAGAGGAAGAACTCAGTCTCGACCTGTTCCAGTTAAAAATATTAACGGGACCTAAATTAGTGATAAGAAAATGTAAAAAAAAAAGAGATGTGTGCAGAACATTTTGAGAATAGGTTAGACTGTGATGAAGTTGCAGGATATAATAAAGAAAAGAAGGGAATTTTTTGACAATTTGAAGGTAAATAACGATTTATTTTGCAGAGAAGGTAGAGACGGTGCAAAAAGGATGTAAAAATAATGAGGCATCAGGTGCTGATAGTCTTGCCAATGAGTTTTAAAAATATGATGGTTGCGAAGTTAGGGACAAATAATTGAATAAAGAATATGATTCTCGAAAAAAGGGAAGTGCCTGGGGATCTTAGGAAAACTTTAATTAAAACACTTCATAAGAAAGATGATAAGAGGAAGTGAGGTTATTATTGAGGCAGTAGCCTGATTTCTGTAGAAATCAAATTACTTACCATGACGGTATTTATTAGAATGGAAGATGTTGTACATAAATTCTTAAGAAAGGAAATTTATGGTCTTAGGATAGGCAGCGGATGCCTTGAGCAAATTTTCACATAATTAAATATCTGAGAAGAAGCCAATAGAAGAGCTTTAGTGAAATTCCCGTCCTGGTGCGAATATATCAACATGATTAGAGCTATGTATGAGAACAGTATCACTGTAGTTAAAGTAGTAAGTAAGGCTAGTAGCTAGTTTGATGTTGAATAAGGAGTTCAGTACGGTTATATCCTATCCTCGTTTATATGGAATATTATGATGGGCTTGCCCTAAAGACAGCGAATGCTATGGGAGAGCATGGAATCAAACGGGAAGCTAAAACTCTCCTAGACTTAGATTATGTAGATACAAGGCCGTATCCAGGGGGGGGGTTGAATCCCTCCCCCGAAATATTTGTCCGACTCATAAAAGCGTAAAAAAAAAATATTAACTAATTTTTGATTTGATTTTTACATTTTTTTCGTACCCCCCCCCACCCCAAAAAAATTTTTTTGTAAAAAAGTTTTGAAGAATAGGAAGTTAAGGTTGTAAACTAATATTAGAAAATTGGAAGCTGCAGTAATGACGGTGATAGGACAGGGCTCTGAAATGTGGGCGCTACGAAAGGCACAGGAAGATTTAATGAATGTTTTTCAGAGGAATTGTCTAGATACTCGTTAAAACCAGTACGTGTTCTTGGTACCGTTTGACTGACCGTATGCCAAACAACAAATTAAACGAAAAATGTGGTTCCCGCTTTCAAGAGCTATAATGATAGAAAATTTGAGATGGGTAGGACACATCTTACGGATGAATGATGACAGATTGTCAAAGATTTTTTGGCAATTTATGTCATTTTTGACCATTTATTTGGGGTCAAACGATAAACAGCTCGTCCCCGAATGGGACAGGGGGAGTCCATATG
>NC_142811.1:43722493-43749372 GCF_049724085.1 Artemia sp. Qi Xiang Cuo | reverse complement strand
AATTCTAGGTGCTGCCGTTATTTTTAAAATTTTGTACATTTTAGAGCTGCACTTTGTCAAAACTTGAATTTTACCATTGGTACCCAAACATGAAACCGAATGTTAATCGAATTTCTCAGGCCTACGTCCGACATTCCTGTTGAAAACCTTTGAACTTGGTGAATTTATATAGCATGTATATAAATTTGTATTTTCTATGTTTCTATTTCAGATGTCACCAGCCCACCTGTCCACCAGCCCACCTCTCTACCTGTCCGTAGTCTATTTGCTAGTTATTTTCATGATTTGAGTTATAGAAGACGTCAGTTAAACACAATCACTGGAAATAATAGCATAGACTACTTGGAACTACTAAAACTCACTGGACACAATCACTGAATATAATAGCATAGACTACTTAGAACTACCGAAATTCACGGCAAAATATTTAAAATTCGCTTCACAAAAACAAGAATCAGCTCCACCTATACTTTTTGTAGACCTTTCTTTAGTAAATATATTAACATTTTGGAAAATTGTATGCGAATGACTTATGGGCTATAGAGACAATTAAGAAATTTAAAGGTTTTTAGGCTGAGTTTTTGTTTTGAGGCTTTTTTTTAATATATTTTTTATCGAAGATTTGTAGACATACCACCTCACTCGATATAGTTGTTGATTGCAAGTGTCCAAGCAAAGTGTCTTATTTGGGCGATCCGGTTTTAGAAGTTAATATAGCCTAAAATGGGCAAAGACTGTTTTTTGTATCAACTTTAAACTTCTATTCCTAAGTCCCTGGAACTAGGGAACCCAAACACAATTGCTAGTTAAAAAAACATCTGTTCCCCCACTAAAGGCCTAATTTTTCTTCCGAGAGACTTCGAACAACTTACCAAAGCAATTTCTTGGACTAAGGGGGCCTTAGTGTACAAACAAATGATTCAGCGACAAGGGTCATCTAAAAATCCTAGTTTTGACTGGTTTGAAACTTGTTATTGAAATTCCTTGTTACGAAGATTATTTTAAAACTTTGAATTGCTTCGTCAATAACGTTATTAAATCTTCATGCTCCTGTATTTTAACATTGTTATTTAAGGGACGGGGGTCAAAAGCTTTTGGATAATATCAAATACCAACGAAACTAGTAATTCTATCCAAGACACAAAAAACTGAATCTACATTTGAACTAAATCAAACAATTAAAGTATACCGATATGAAATTTTCGTACAGAATTCTTGATTCCATTCATCATTCCATATTTTTTTTTATACTTCAATATTAAGGCTCTTAAACTTACTGACTCAGAGACTTCAGTTCATGTAAATTAGGAGAGTTAAATGGTGTATGTGTAAACACCTATGTTTAAAATGCATTATTACAGTCCCCCTAAACAAATTAGGAGCTATTTTAATACGCAGGTTCTTTTTTTTTCATTTCACTCACATGAGTTTGTTGCGTCATAGTTTTAGAAAGGGCTAAAACTGTCACTCTTAACAGCAATAGGTGTTGACTTGGAAACGTATCCTCCACAAAAACGTATTTGCAAAACGTAACATATATTTTTGGCTTCTGACAGGTAAAAGTACGGATGATCCCCGTTATATTTCTACAGTAAATCGCAGTTTGGCGCACTCGGGGGTTTACTTCTTACTAAATCACTGGGACCCCGTGGTGGATCCTTAGGGGGAGAGGGGGCGCCCCCCCTAGGGTCGTCTTAAGGCGTAGTATTTACTTAAGTAACTCAAGTTTGCGTTAATTAAACTTGTTCCTCACGCCAGTTTATCGGATCAACCTGTTTTGCCCTCCCCTATTTTATTTTTCGGATCAACCTAGTTTGTACCCCTCCCCCCTAAAAAAATCCTGGATACACACCTGCTGGGACAGGACACTTCGGTTGAGCGAGACAGTTCAACTGTGGTAACTCAAAAGGTGCTATGAAAGCCACCTAGATAATACACACCCCCCTTTCCTTTAATGCATACTTTCAACTATAAGGTAGAAAGTCTACCATTGACAAGCATATTCAACTTTGTTTAAACCAGGATTATTCAAGGAATCTCAATTTTAAGCTTCATCTTTGCTAAAGTTGGATTTAAGTTCTTCCTTCTAAAATGAATCAGATCCACCGATTGACCATCTCATTCTATCCAATTTGCTTCTCAAACAATTCACAAGTTATTCGACTTTTCTAAAACGTGCTATACTCTCTTTCTTCCTTCAAAGAAACAGTAGAAATCCAAGCTTTTTTATGTCAAAATTATTTTCCTTTCCATTACTATTGTTTGTTAGGTTGTTACATTACTACAGTTATCATTCGGACAAATCTTTAGAAAGCCAAGCAAAATTTTCAAGGTATGTATAGTCACCATAAATTATTTTGGTTAATATTTGGGTCATTTTTCTTACATATAACAAGATAACAATTTTAATTTTTTAGTGCGGTGATGCTATTGGGCAATGCCCTAAGATACTATGTGTAAGACCAAACACGTGCGCAAAAATTTCTTACAAAGAGGTCTTATAAAAAGGTCTTATACAAAGAGGTCGAAAGGGACAGGGGGGAGACAAGGCACAGATCCAAAGAAATATAAAAATTGATATGCTATATGACAATAAATAACTTGTAGGATTAATCAAATCGAAATGCTAAAAGTCAAAGAGTGGGCCGTGGCAGTTGACGAGAGAGGGCCTAAATTAGTAAAAACTTATCTAAAAGCAGCGCTTTAAGATGCAAGTACAGTGATTTTATTAATATTATATATAAACCATGGATTTTCATAATTCGACTTATGAAATGTTTTCCAAATATTATTCAGTATGGGTAATCGACTAATTTAAAACAATTCTCCGAAAATAAGATGTCCCTTCGAACATTCTAACCAAGATTGATAACACAAAGACCTTGACAGATAGGTAAACACAAGACTCAAAATGGTGACAAAATAATACTGAACAACTTGAAAAGGTTCAGACTTTCCGCGGGCAGAATTATTGAGCTTTATCTTACTGTTACTTATTCGGGACCAGTGACCTTTTTTAGTCAGGAATAATTTCAATCAATATCATTTAGAATTTGTAATAGTTTTGGTAATTAATGCTTCTTCTTTTTTTGGCTTTTTTGGTTATTCGATAAAAATTGGCTTGCTAAATATTCAAATTCCTTTTGCCATTTTCTTATACGAGCTGAAAAATAAATTATTGTATCTTTAAGATAAATTTCTACCATCTCAATTGCTAGCAATATTTTGCTAATAACCTAGCGAAGTTACCTCTACACATATTTAAGTTACCTTTACACATGTTCAAAATTTTCAAATTTACTTTTGTTAGTAATATTTGCCCAAAGACCGAAGAATAATAATGGTACATGATAGTGCTATATTAAGCCATCTCTATTCGTCCTTAGTTATGGTAAGTTATGGCCCATTTGCGCGAGGATGAGAACTAGATTGGACTCATAACATCCAAGCGAACCTGAGGTTTCAGGCTGGATTCGTTCAGCGAAAGTACGTTTTTTTCCATCCTCCCTTCATCAATCTCTTGTTGAACTTAAAGATGAGCTCTAGTTCAACTCGACATCAGAGTGGCCAGATGCGGTGCATTTATGCCATTTTGGTGCTTTTTTGAGGTGGTGGCGCGTTGAATTTTTCAAATCGGTGCATTTTTTTTACAGGAAAAATCGTTAACTCGGCATATTTTAGCTAGAAAAATTGCACGATTGATTCTTACTCAAAATCAAGTAGTTGCAGTTATCAAGCCCTGACTAATCGTGCTGCCTAAGTAAAGAACGTTGTTGGCAAAATGTTTTATTTATTTTTATTTTTTTTTTGTTCTATAAAAGGGCGCTTGGTATCGAAAGAGTTGTAATATAAATTATAATAAAGAACGACCTCTTGAGTATACTAAATTTCATACGCCACTTAATTATAGTATAGGTTAGTAATTCAATAGATAGCTTGGCACTGAAAAATCGTAGAGAGTTGTTCAACGGCACATTTTAAAGGAAATTAATGTGGTTAAAAGCCTTTTGTAGTTAAAACAAATTATTTTTTAAATAGAATCAGTTTTTTACGAATCCGGGTTGCAGCGGTAGCTAGAAACCTAGTAAGAGACGATCACGTCCAATGTTAAGAAATATAAAAACTCATAGTTCCTAACAAAGGAGTCAGATCAAATTCAAAAGTACACCATTAGAACCTCCTTGTCCGAAACCCCTGTATACGAAACTTTCTGTCCATTGGCTTGAAACAGCAAGGGAAATATTTTGGATTGAAAATCAAGAAAATTGGCAGCTATTACAACATTCTGCCTAAACGGGATATTTTTTTTTCTTTTTTTCTTTTTTCTTCTTTTCCAGAGATAGTTTGGGACTGGAACATCGTAGAGAGTTGTTCAATGGCTCATTTTAAAGGAAATTAATTGGGTTGAAAATCTATAGTAACTAAAATAAATTATTTCTAAAATAGTTACAGTAAGGATCGAAGTCCATCTCATAGTAACTGATACAACAGGGAAAAGAAAAAGAGGTCTGTGGTATATGTGATGTCATATGAGGTTACATTTTATTTTAAATCCGGGTTGCAGCGGTAGCTTAGTTATAATCAAACAGTTCGTGGTAACGAACTGTATAGTAAGAGCCGCTCATCTCAATAGTAACCGAAACTCCAAAAAACAGAATTATAACATCAATAGATACATCAAAAGAATTGAATTTGTATTCTAATTTTAAATATTTAAGTTTCATCAAGTTTAGTCTTACTGATCAAAAGTTACAAGCCTGGGAAAATTCACCGTATTTTTGAAAAAAGGGAAAAGATCCCTAAAAGTCATAGAATCTTAATGAAAATCGCACTATCAGTTTCAGCTTATTAGAGAACCTTACTGTCGAGGTTTCAAGCTCCAATCTGCAAAAATTTGGAATTTGTTTTTTTTTTGCCAGAAGAAAGATCACGGATGCGTGTTTATTTGTTTTTTCTTTTTCCCAGAGGGGATCATATCGACCCAGTGGTCCTAGAATGTTGCAAGAGGGCTCATTTATCGGAAATTTTCCAGACAAAGCCGTGATCCTCTCGTTATTTCCACCGCAATGTTTGGTGCTCTTGTATTATTCCTACCAACTCCACTATCAACTTCTAATAGGGTAGACATTCCACTCATCATCAGCACAAATATATCCAAATGAGTAAAGTCAAACTGTTCTCGCTCCTTTGAATTCTATTCACACACTAATAAAACTATAGCAAAATTCCTTTCCTTATATTCTCTGCAATCCTCTCCCGATAATATTTCCGGCTCTCTAATTGGCTTAGAAGGAGACACGTGATCCTGTTTCCCGTTATCGGATCAATAAAATTCCCCCACTGATTATGTAAATCAATTTCTCAGAAATCCACTTGTCCTAGTCGATTACGCAATCAATTTCTCGGAAATCCTCTCCCCTTCATTCATGTAAATCAAGTTCCTGGAAATTCACTTCCCCCATCTTGCCCTAGATCAATACATCTCTTCCCCACCGTCAATGCGCATGTGCAAACTTCACCACGGTGTCATTACACCTGGACAAACAACAACAAATCAATTGACCTTGACCCCCATTAGACTCGATCGATAATCCTTGAATAAATTATACCCTGTCGGCATTAGACTAAATTGTTGATGGCAGCACATGTGTTCGTCCCGGACCTCTTGATAGGGTTCTACTCACACAGAGGAACAGTAACATATATAAGGGAAAATAAGAGAGAAATATAAAAGACGGAGTATAGGAAAGGGAAATAACGTTTTAATTTACGGATGATTCCAAGTCCACGGGAAATTTTCACTCTAATTACTTGAACGTGCCACTTAAACGATAAATTTTCATCCAAAAGAACTCCCAGGAATCGCACATATCGATCCGGGGGCGAGTTATGGAGCCTCTTGGTGTAGGAATAAATGAATTCCACATTGAAACTTTCCTTGTTAAGCTCGTTGCCTCTTTTCTTTCTAATAGATCTCAAGCAGTTAAATATCTAAATTGTTTCTCAGATCACCTCCCCATATCTAATGGCATTCCTCAAGGGACTATTCTAGGCCCTCTCCTTTTTTCTCTTATAATTAACAGCCTTTCAACCCTTTATGACAATAGATGGAAATTTGTCGATGACTTGACAGTTTTAGAGATATGTCATAAAAACATCTTTAGCAACCCAATGGGAATACTCCAAGATATTGCCTGTGAGGCCTCTTCCCTTGACATGAGAGTTAACCCTTCTAAATCCGCAATAGTCTCAGTAAGTTTCCTTAAATCCCCTCCCCTTTTTCTTGCTCCTATTCCTCCTGAAACCTCTGTCACATCTCTTAAACTCCTTGGTGTTACAATTTCTTCCAATTTGAAATGGGATGCCCATATAAATAATATCCTACGACAAGTAAACTCCTCGCTTTCCCTCATTAAACTTTTAAATAAATTCAGTTGGCCCCAATCACATTTACTACAAGTATATATCTCTTTTGTGCGTCCCATATTAGAGTACGCTTGTCCTGTGTGGCACCCTGGCCTCTCTAATGAAGCAACACAAAAAATTGAAAATGTCCAAAAGAGAGCTCTAAGAATTATTTTTAAAGAGGACAAGATACCCTATTTGTATTTGTTAAATATTTCAAACCTAGAGACCCTCGAGAGACGAAGAAATAATTTGTGCCTCCGTTTTGGTAAGTTGGCACTTTTGAACCCCCGTACTGCGAACCTTTTCCCTGAATACCATGTACCTGATAGAAATAGTCCTACACAAACTGTGTCCCAGCCTATCCCCACCTTATCTCCCATTCTTTGTACTATCTTGCGGTATAACAAATATTTTATCCCTTTTTTTACTGATTTAATAAATAATGGTTAATTTGTGCATAAATTTTGTCGTTTCTCTTATATAATAAAAGAAACAGCTCGGTTTTCTCTATACTCTTTTTTTGTTCCCTATCCCCTTTTTATGTTGTTTTTTAAACATTTGTTAATGTGTATATTATTTATTTTTTTTCAGTTTTACTAGTTTTTATCTTATTAACTAGTTGCCATTTTGAAGTTTTTTAATATAAGTGACAAAGGAATCATACAGCATTCCGATATTTGATTATTTATTTATTGTTGTGCTTTTGTTATGATTTTCTTGCTTGTTTGTTTTTTTATGGACTTCGAAATTCGAATTCGGCCCTTCAGGGCTTGTGATAGTAATTTCTCGAAATAAATATCTTATCCATCTTATCTATCTAGGAAGCTCAGTAATTGTGGGGCAACTCACACCTGTACGGAAAAAATAAGAAGGTACGACTTTTTTACATTTAAAGCTAGTTGATTTATGTCAAATCAATTGAATAAGTTCTCAGTCATTGCTTAAAGCTTTAGAATAAGGGATGACCCATCCAGAGCTGCAGCACTTAGAATAGTGTCATCTGTAAATGCTACCAGTTCTTCTCGACTATCAGATGTGGACACCGACATAGTCTGAGAGTAACATTTGTGACACAATCCACAACAAACATTGGTAATTGGGGTGTTAAGAAGTCCCTAGAGGTCGTTCATATAGATCAGGAAGAGGGTTGGCCCAAGAATAAAACCTTGGGGGACTCAGTATTCAATCGGAACTTCCTTGTCTGTATCTTCCATGGCGATTGATCTGTCAGTGAGGTATGAAGGGAACGAAGAAAATGCTTCCCCACGCACACCATGATGAGAAAGTTTGCCAATGAGGATCTTGTGTGTAAGGCTGTCCAAAGCTTTGTTTACATCAAGAAAAATGGCTACAGGAATAAGATTAGAATCTGATTATCGTCTTATAAACTGAAGAAGTTTATTACAAGCATGTTCTGTAGAATACTTTGCGCGAAACCCAAACGGATGTTGATGGAAAACAAAATTGCTTCAAGAAATCTCACGAGACGTTTGAGCATTGGCCTTTCAAATATTTTAGAGAACACTGACAAAAGAGAGATCGGCCTATAGTTTCCAGGATCCTCACGGTCACCTCCTTTAAAGAGAGCTATCACATGCGACCATTTAAGACGTTGAGGAAACACTCCTAGTTGAAATGACCTATTAATCAAATGGAAAAGTGTGTCAGTAATCGATGGAAGGATATGTTTAATTACTTTAGCAGTAATTTTGTCAAAACCAGTTGAAGAATTCTTTAAAGACAAAACAATATTTGTAATTTCCTACACCGTAACGTCCTCAAGAACCATTGATTTCAAGCACGGAGGGCCTAGGAACTGCTTCCAAGTCTGTGACACCGAGCAGTGCCCCCAGGGTATAACTTACAACCCTTGCGCTGACGGTTGTGGGGGAATATCATCCCCAAAGACATAATTTTCAGACTTTTCAACTACGTTGAACAAAATGGCTATCTCAAAGTTTTATTGGATGTTTTTGGGGAAATGGTAGGCATGGGAGGGGGGTTAGTTTTCCTCCAATCACTTTTGACTATTAAAAAGGGCACTAACCTTTTGAAGTTTTCGAAGTTTTTATTACAACGCTCAATAAAAACCTTATGTGCCCCCAGGGAATAACTTGCAACCCTTGCCCTCGGGGTTTGGGGGGTTCCTCAAAATCAAAATTTCGAGATCTTTCAACCACGTTGAACAAAATGGCTATCTCAAAAGTTTAATTGAATGATTGGGGAAACGGTGGGCGTGAGAGGGGGGTTAGTTTTTCTCCATTCACTTTTGACTATTAAAAAGGGCTAGCCCTTTCAATTTCCAAACGAATGAGCCCTTTTTGAAGTTTTACGACAAAGCTTTCTATAAAAACCTCATATGGCCCCAGGGCACAACTTACAACCCTTGCCCTTAGGGCTCTGGGGTGTTGTCATCCTCAAAGACATAATTTCCAGAACTTTCAACTACCTTGAAAAAAATGGCCATCTTAAAATTTTAATTGAATGTGTTTGGGGAAAGTGTGGACGTGAGAGGGGGGTTAGTTGTTCTCCATTCACTTCCGACTATTAAAAAGGGCACTAGTCCTTTCAATTTCCAATGAAATGAGCCCTTTTTGAAGTTTCTACGACGACACTTTCAATAAAAACCTTATATGCTCCTAGGGTATAACTTACAACCCTTGCCCTGAGGGCTCTGAGGGGGTTTTCATCCTAAAAGACTTAATTTCCAGATCTTTTAACTACGTTGAACAAAATGAATATCTCAAAATTTTAATTGGATGTGTTTGGGGAAATGGTGGAAGTGAGAGGGGGTTTAGTTGCCCTCCAATCACTTTCAATTATTAAAAAGGGCACTAGCCCTTTCAATTTTCAAACGAATGAGCCCTTTTTGAAGTCTTACGACAACGCTTTCTATAAAAACCTCATATGCTCCCAGGGCACAACTTACAACCCTTGCCCTTAGGGCTCTGGGGTGTTGTCATCCTCAAAGACATAGTTTTCAGAACTTTCAACTACCTTGGAAAAAAATGGCCATCTTAAAATTTTGATTGAATGTGTTTGGAGAAATGGTGGGCGTGAGAGGGGGGTTAGTTGCCCTCCAATTATTTTCGACTATTAAAAAGGCCTCTAGCCTTTTCAATTTTCAATGGAATAAGCCCTTTTTGAAAACCTATATTGCCCCAGGGCATAACGTATAACCATTGCCCTGAGGGCTATGGGGGGGGTTGTTATCTTCAAAGACTTAATGTTCAGAAGTTTCAACTATGTTGAGCAAAATGGCTATCTCAAAATTTGGATTGGATGTTGAGTAGCCTACTGAACTAGCGCTTGTCAAGGCAAGACATCTCTTTTACTTCGTAATAGTTCTCAACTGCGAAATACAGCTTTGTATCAATTATTGCACTGTTGATTCAGGGGCCCCTCATATTTCGATTTGATGAAGAAAGGGACCCATGCTCGTAAATTTCTTTGAAATGTCATTTTGATGAGTTTAGGAAAGAAGCGAGCGTACTGTATATTTAGCGATATATTAAATACCGATACAATATAATTAGCGATGTCTGTCACGAAAATTCGATGAGCGTATGGACAACTTAAAGAAACTGGTAGAAAATCTTCGTTCGGAGAATGCAGCGTTGAAACAAGGGAACACTGGCTTGAAATCTGCTCTTGTGGCAGTTAAAGACCAGGTTTTAAGAACTGAATTGTATGTTGAATGCACAGTATAAAGATATAGTTTATATCTATAATTTATATACTGTGGTTAAACGCAAGAATCTTCTTATCCATGGAATTCCTAACCAGGAAAATTAAAATATGGAAGAAACCGTTAATAAATTTTTTGTCAGAAATGTCGGTACGGAACAACAGGGATACCAAGTTCACGGCCATCTATAGACTTAGAAGCAAGGCTTGGAAGCATAGCTCTCTGTCACCTGCATCGGTAAGTAATTATGGTTGAGATTGATTCTCTGTTGGGGATTAACGCTAATATAACACTAGGGAAATTAAATGATTATGAATTTGGGAGAGATAATTTTAATGAAATTATAAATAATCCGGTTGGTAAAGCCCCCAATATGAATTTCTCTGATAATTTTGAGGATATTATTGGTAGTGTGTTTGTGAAAGAGCTGAGAATTTGGGACTCCTGAGCTCGGTGGGGTGATGCATTCCCGGTTGTGCATCTAAACATCCAGGGCCTAAATTCCTCGTTTGATGATATTCAATTATTGTGTAGGAATTCGTGCCCTGCAATTATCGGTCCCTGTGAAACATTTTTTAGCAAGAAAAATTAGGTACTTTTGGATATTCCCGGTTATATATCGATATTTCTTAACCGCAAGATGGCACAAAAAGGTGGACTCGGTTTTTACATCCGAGATAATTTTCAGGCTGTACTAAGACATGATTTATGAACAAATAATAAAAAGGTAGTTGAGTCACTTTTTATAGAAGTCCCAATCGACGCTAAGGAAAGGGTAATAATAGGCGAAGTATATCGTTCTCCAAATGGGTCTATAACTCAATTTATGGAAACATTAGAAGATGTTCTTGGAAAAGTTTGTGCTGAAAAATCCGAAGTTGTAGTGATGGGTGACTTTAACCTTGACCTTGCGGAACCGTCATCTAGACAGGCTTCCGATCTTTTGTCTTTACTAATTTCGTATGGATAGCTCCTCGTATAAACATACCGACAAGGATTTATAACCAGTCAGCAACATTAATTGACAATATTTTTTCACCACTACGCTCCATTAAGAACGAACTACTGCTTTCTGATACTTCCGACCATTTGCTAGTTGCAGCCTTGTTTCCAATCCTCCAAAATCCACAAAGATTAGTCCCCCAAGATACACCGAGATTCTGTTGCTCAGCAGTGGAGCTGGATAGACTGAAAGAAGATCTGAGTACATATTCATGGGACTTTTCATTTCCAGAAATCATTAATTTGGGCAATTATAACGATATATTTGGCCAGTTTTATGACACTGTTAAGGACAACTTCATGTCTTATTGTCTAAAGATAAGAAAAACCAACTCGTAGAATTTGAAGACGCTTTCGCCCGTAAAAACTTAAACAATAAGAATTTATTTATTCTCAAAGCCAAGTATCCTTTCAAAGGAAAGCTAAACCTTCTTAAGCTTTTTGGTGCCATATGTTTTTACCTTAATTTTGATGATTGCTGGCTTACATTTCTTTTCTTCTTCAATTCTTTTTTTTTTAATTTGGCTCCCGCTACTGCCAAAAATTGCAGAAGTTCTAATGGAAGTATATTGAACAAAAATGGTTTGGTGTTTCTTTTTTTTAAGTTTTTAAGAAACTTTTGGTGTGTAAATTCCTCGTTTTCCCCTTCCTTAGCACTTTTCAACGAAACTTAAAAAAAAAAACAGAAAAAACAAAGTCAAATAAAATTCTCGAATTTGGAAACCTTATTTTCCACGAGGGGGGGGGGTTATTTTCCAGGGGAGGGGGGGGGGTATTTTTCACAGGAGGTATTTTCCGGGGGTATTTTCCGCAGGGGGTATTTTCCTGGAGAAGGTTTCCACGGGGGGTATTTTCCACAGGGGGAGGAGGTATTTTCCGAGGGGTACTTTCCGGGGGGTAAACGCCTAGAATCCAGTAACACTCATGTTTACAGTGGGGGTATGTCTCCTAGCCAGAATATAATGTCTGGAAATCACTGCATGGGGCTTAAAAGCAGTGTAAAGGATTGCCTCTCAGGAACACATATGTTTACATACAAGACTAAGGGTTTAAGAAATAGACTACACTTTATCATGAGAAAAGTCCCATACAATGTGGTGAGAAAAGCCCTATCCCTTGTTGTTGAAATAGTCTATATAATGTCGTGAGGACTAGTCTATAGGATTTGGCGTATAAACCCTTGGCTACGGCCGCTAAAAAGGAATTGGACCTGCTCCATGGGATTTGGGGTCCGTAAAAAGGGAACTAGACCTGCTGGATAGGCTTAGGGGTCAGTAATATTGGAAGGGCAGGTGCTGGATACGAAATACCCCAGGAGTTCAATTTATATTTGTAGCTGACCTAAACCCATTCCAAGTCGTAAGTATAAATCTTACTTGTTATTCTTTTTTATAACAGGCTTTGCGGCTCCATCACAAGTGATGGTATGCCACTAGTCCTGGTAATTACCTGGCTTTTTTATTTTTGATATATTTATTATACCTTCTTTTGAACGTCCCAAGAGAAGGAATTTCTTAGATTACCTCCGATAGGAGGTCTTTCCAAGTGGCGACAGATCGTCGGGCAAAACTCGTCTTCAAATATTCCTTGCCAAGGGGTATACCCCTTGGCCTATTCTAATTAAACGTCCTTTGTGATTTAGGAGTCATTCTTAAAGAATTAGGACAAAATCCAAATCTTAGCGTAAAGAGCGAGGTGTTGACAAGGGGGCAATCCCTCTTATGTAGTACGTAATAATTTCTGTTTGTTTGAAGTTTTG
Organism: Artemia sp. Qi Xiang Cuo; assembly: GCF_049724085.1. Classification (NCBI taxonomy): domain Eukaryota; kingdom Metazoa; phylum Arthropoda; class Branchiopoda; order Anostraca; family Artemiidae; genus Artemia; species Artemia sp. Qi Xiang Cuo. The sequence continues at coordinate 43,736,515 of NC_142811.1, read as the reverse complement.
ATACTGCTCCTTACTTTCAGTTAAAAACTTGTTTTTTTAATTTAATTTTTACTCCTAACGAGGAGATCCCTGTGACCTTTATTGCATCAATTAAGACGAGGTTCTAGGTAAAAGCGACAAACACCTGACCCCTAATCTAAGAATTCACCTAACGTGATGATTATCTATTAAGCATTTTTCACTTCTTCGGGCAATCATATAAATCCCATGAATAATATAATAGCTGTTTTTCTCCATTTGCAGCTGAGGGAACGTCGTTAATTCTGTGATGAGCTGAAAAACAACCACCCCCCCCCCTCCCCAAAAAAATGGGAACTTAGTAGGCAGCTAACCTAAAAGCGAAACTAATATTTTCTCATCCTAACTGACTATTCTTAAAAATAAAAATACTAAAAACAAGTGGACTGGCATCTAATATCATAAATATAGCATATAAAAATATATGCACAACCGTGCAAGTACACAGAACTAAGTCAATCCAAATTTCAAGCTTTCAAGAAAGATTCAATCACTGACGCTCAAAAGATTCCTCAGAAACATTTATTAAAACAACCGAATCGATATAACTAAAGGAAAAATACTTAACAATAAAATGTTAACGTTTTAAATAATATTTTATGAGACCTCTTAAGAGGTGAACACAAATATGATCTTTAAAGGGAAGGGGTCCAAAGAGCTTTTACAGAGAGAAAAGCCAGGTATCCTAAAAGAATATCTTAAGATAATATTTTAATAGTTTTTTATTTGGGATTCCCCACCACCCTTCAGTTCAGATACACCCTTATTGATAACCAGGAGGCTGATTATACATTCCATGTTGCTGCTGTTGCTGTTGTTGTTGTTGCATTGCCAACATTTGTTGTTGTTGCTGCAACCTTTGCATTTGCTGTTGATTCATAGGCGCCGAGCCACGGGGGTATCCCGGCTGTTGATTCATCGCCATTGTCATAGTACCACCCTGAAATTAAAAATCTAATCAGGGAAACATAAAGCGTGTCCCATGCCAAAGAGCTATCCATCCAACCAAGTAACTGTCGAACTTTTTTGCGTTTCTCATTTCATTTGACGCTAACTTTTAGGGCCAATAGTTTAACCTTAACTATATACCCTTTCTATTTTCGGTACAAAAGTGAAATACAAGTAAAAAGTGAGCGACTGAGCGGGCCTTTAAGCGTCTCCTCCAGAGGTGCCTCCTATTGAAACGTATCACTGAGAACTAGGCACTTTCTAGCTTTAGCAGTGCATTTGAATTCTGTTAAAACTAAACCAGAGCAAAAAAAGGTAGAAATTACAAATTAATAGTTAAAATATGTGCATAAATATATATTTACAGAGCAAGGTATTGACAACACAGCTAAGCTCTCTCCTCTTTTCTTTCTTTTTCTGTCTATAATGTGTTCAAGGTAATTATTCAGTAAGAGAACAAAACTCTTTTTCTTACTTTAGTAATCAAGACAGATAAGCACTTGATATTGAAGACCTTGACCCTACTCACCCGTCCAATCCCCTAGGAGAAACAGTACAACCGAACACAATCAACCAAAAAGAAGGGTTTCTTTTTCTGTCTGTGAATCTCTATTACACAAAATTACTCGAACTATCCGTATCTCAGACAACGACACTTTTAAGTTTCCAGTTGAGTTTGGGATCGAAAACGGATGTCCCCTGTCGCCCATATTATTCAACTACGCGACGGACTTGATAACGAATAATGCAATGAGAAATCACATATTTGGACTACTGGATGGTTTTCTTCAATCCCTGACGCACTTAGATTTTACAGTCAACTTTGCCTTGCTGGAAACCACCATCAACGACTTACAAAATATGTTTGGTGATGTCTCCAAAGCTTCGAAGCGCATTGATCTTACCATAAGCAGCTTCAAGACTAAAATGATGGCTGTCATCCATTTTGCTTCATATCAAATCATCTTGAGCGGCAAACCAATTGAAAATGTCGATGAATTCAAGTAGGCTACCTTGGGTCTGTTTTAAAAGCAGACAGTGAAGCTAGAAAGGGTATTACTTCCCTCATATTGCAGTAGTGGGTAGTTTTCACCAGTCTAAAAAAAAGGCACTATGGGCCACACGTGAGATGTCGACAAAAACCAAAATCAGAGTCTGCTTAGCATCCGTTCGAGCTGTACTACTGTACGCCTGCAATATATTGCTGCTGAAGGCAGAAGAGACTAGAGCGTTGAACCTGTTTAATCAACGCTGCCTTCGCTACATACTTCGAATCAACAGGTGGTCTAGAATTCCCAATGGTGAAGTAAGAAGTCGTCATGGCCAGTCTGAAGAGTTATCTCTTGTCATCAAAAGACGTCACCTCAAGCTCCTCGGCCACACCTTGCGTCGCACCAAAGGTACACTATGTCGAGACGTCCTCATCTGCGAGCCAGCACCATTCTGGAGACGACATCGGGGAGGACAGAAGAAAAAATCTTCGGCAAAATTCAAAGAGGACCTTGAAAAAAGGGGGAGGTTAAGGGAGGCATGGTCAGAGATGGGACAGACACCGGCTGAAGATCGCCGGGGAAGGTGCAGCCAACAGACCTAAGGGGTCAATCTTTTGGTTTTTCCCCTGGTTCCCTCCAAAAAAAAAAAAGAAGAAGAATCTATTGAACTGTTTATTTTTTGCTTCTGTTCACTTTTTATTATGACATTCCACATTTTTTTTTTTTTTTTTTTTTTTTTTTTTTTTTTTTTTTTTGTAACATGATGAATGTGTAGCTCAAAGTATTGACAAAGTAAGGAGAAATTATTTCTCCTTCTCTTATTGAAAAAAAAAATAAGTTTTTCTAATAAAAGTAAAGATCCGTATTAATACGTAAAATGAGCAGAAATAATGTCTAATTTATCTGCTTATGTCGTTAGTCACTTAAGTCTAAATAGACTTAAAACGACCAGAAATCACGACAAAAGAATAATTGAAGCCCAAAACGAACATACATTAAAATAAATAATTACATCCAACATAAAGACAACAGATACTGATATAGAGGAATAAATAAATCCTAAAACGAGTAAAAATTGAAGTAAATACTCAAGTAACACTTAAAACAAACAAACATTGATAAAAAGAGGAGTTTAGCTAGTGCCTCCACCCCCCTCCCCCCCCCCCCCACTAACCGTAAATCTTCTAAAGTCCATTGCCTTGAAGCCTATTGGATAAGCATTAAGGACACGATAAGCACAGCGGGGTGTCGAAATCCAGAGTGGTATATTTTTTGTGCTACAAGCTGAAATACGTCTCGAGATGTACCAAAATGGTAGGTGTGGCAAAAGAATAAAGGGCAGCTTTATATGCGGCAGAAAATGTTATTGTGTGCTACGAGAGCATCATTTTCTTTGTACTGCAACAAGTTCTTCGGTGACCCACAAGAGCGGAAGGCTCGTTATACCATAAGCTGTACTACTTTCTGCAGTATGTAATAAGCCGGGTACGTTTTTTGTGTCACAAGCTACGTGATCTTCTGTGGTGTTATCAAAAGCGGTATATTAATGGTTCAGAAGTTCTGCAAAATTTGACAGACTACCTTCAACCCTTAAGATTAGTATCAATTATAAAAATATAGTACGAAAGGTCGTGGTATGAAAAAAAATGTGAGATTACATAAAATAAGAAATTTCTTACCTGCATGTAGGAGGGTCTAGGGGCCATCCCCCTTTGTGGTATCATTCCTCCAAAGTTTTGTGCTGGAGCCTGTTGGGATTGATTCGTATACATCCCAAACTGTTGATTTCCCATACTTTGACCAGGCATCTGCTGATACTGCTGAGCCATCTGTTGCGGATACATTCCACCTTGTCCAGCAACACCGCCACGCATCTGTTGCTGTCGTATAAATTGCTGCTGACGTTGCTTATCTAGCATAGCCATATTTTGGAATGGTTGGTTAGGGGCTTGACCTCGCATTGGACCAGCCATGGTGCCTTGCTGCATTCCACCTGACATGGGACCTTGTGGCATAACATTAGTTTGAGCAGTGTTACCGTAAGCAGCAGTTGGTTGTGTCTGACGTCCTCGAATCATGTTTGCAAGGGCTTGACGCGATGGAATAGGTGCACGCTCGAATCTTGGGCCAACACCTAGGATTAATATAATATTAATATATATATATATATATATATATATATATATATATATATATATATATATATATATATATATATATATATATATATATATATATATATATATATATATATATATATATATATATATATATATATATATATATATATATATATATATATATATATATATATATATATATATATATATATATATATATATATATATATATATATATATATATATATATATATATATATATATATATATATATATATATATATATATATATATATATATATATATATATATATATATATATATATTTATCCTTTACGGGTGACTGCCTTCCCTAGTCACGTTTGGAAAACGAAAATATCTTATTTAATGAAAAAAAAAAACAATACGTATAGACTAGTTATTTTTTCTATTAGTATTATTATTCTAAAAGAAAATTTTTCCATGGGTTTCAAAACGGGTTTTCATGAATTGAGAGTTTAGGAAACTAGTTAGAATGTAACCCAATTAAGAGGAGCTAGCAAAAGTAAGTTCATTGCATGAACTGGCAGAGAAGGCAAGAGGTTAAACGTATTCTTCAAATGCAACAGGCTTCTTTACTTTAACGATGGCTAACTAAAGATTCAAATTTTCGAAAATACAACAAATTAGAATAGTAAAAGGATGTTTTACTTTGACGCGATGGGATATGTCATGAAGAAACGAAACACAACTTATTGAAATACCTTAAAGGAATATGGAAAACAATTGAAACCTATGATTTAATTTTATTATAAGTTAATGTTCCTTATTCTGGGTACATAATTTTCAATGCTAATGGTTGAGTTACGTAACGCTAAGCAGAACTTTCGTAGTTAAATAAGTCTTTTCACACTAGAATGTTGTAAAAATCAATCAGGGTCATCATCTAAAATCATCAAAATCATTATAATCAAACTTTTTTTTTACAGTGTAAAAACTATTTTAACATTGTTTTTGTAAATTAAAACATACAATTTAATTTAAATAGCTCAAAATATTTGAAACAACCGAAAGATTTAATTTATTTAAGAAAATTCGAACTTTGAAACGTTAAAAGTACTTACTCTAAAATTTGAATTACAAAAAAAAAAATGTTTTTGCCCTTTTTTGCAGACCTCTTAAGTTTTTTCGTGTTGCTTGGGATAAAAAATTTTGGGGATGGCTGTGGTCTCAAACATTAGGCTAAGTTACGGTACAATTTGAAAACTAAGGACCATTTAGGGTCAAACTATAAACACCCTTGGCAAAATAAATTTCCAAAATACATTCTTAGACCAAACTGCCTTTCCAATTTTATCACAATAAGCTACAAAAATCATGAGGAGTTAAACCAATAAGGGGGAACAAATAATGAGAGCCGCATCCCCCCTCATATACGGAATAATTTCTGTTCGTTTTAAGTCTGAATGTTGCTCCTTACTTTCAGATGATTTTTAATTTTTATCGTTTTTCGAATAATCCAGGGAAAGTAATTGATACAGTGAAAATTTAAAAAAAAAATAATTCATATTTACTAAAATAAGTCGAAATATTTCGACTTCCCGTCCAAAAGCCTTTATCAAAGAAAAAAAATGGAAAAGAAGAACAAAAAAAAGGCAAACAATAAATACAGAATAGAAAATAACACAATGCTATGCAAAAGAGAAAAGAAATAAATTGATATTTGATGAACTAAAATTGCCATTTGATGAAACAAAAACCCTATATGGTGGTTTAAATACAACACTGATCCCAACAAAACCGATATACAATATTGTGTAGGTCTGCAAGGTACCTTGCAATATGAGTTTCTAAAGGTTCTTTCACTTACGCCGCAAAACCTTTGACATTAGCATAACTAAGACTATGTTGCGTTATGTAATCTTACGAAAGATCTTGTCCAAAATGTAAAGAGTGCCAAGTAGATTCAAGCTCTACATAGAATTTTATGCTACGTAATTTATACAGCCTTATAGAAAAGTCAACATAGTAGCAACGGAAAATAATTTCTGGATGACACGTTAATAGATTTCGGAAATACATTATAATTTTTTTCCTAAAAACTCGTCCATACTTGATCAGAGTTGAATCAGTGTCCCCTCATTTTTAACTTTTTAAATAGTTTGCTTATGATGATTATGACGATTCTAGACGATTATGATTATTTTACGAATTTTTAGTGTTAAAGGACTTGTCTAAGTGCAAAAGGTGAGGTTTAGCGTAACGTAACTCATCTACTTAGCGCAGAAAAATGGGCACGCCGCTTAACAAAATGAAACGATCTTTTTATCTATTAATTAAAAAAAATTTTTCCACAAAATAAGTTTTTCAAAAAAAAGTAAAGAACTCCATTAAACAAAAAATGAGCAAAAATAGAATAAAACAACCTACCAAGCGTAAAATTACCACAAATCAGCATTGATAAATAAATGAAACCCAAAACGAACAGAAAGTACAATAAATAACACAGTCAAACTCAAAACAAGCAGAAATTAACGTAAGTTGGGCGCAAAACCCCTATGCCTTCCCAAGGCCAGAATAAAATTTGCACTTTACTAAAAAAAATATAAATGTTTTTACTTTTATAACTTTAATATATCAAATAATGTTAACATTTTGATTACTAAATATCTGTATATGTATACTAAACTGACAATGCACATTCATTTGTATTTTCTCAATTTCCACTAGAACTCTCAATTTCCAATCGAATGAGCCCCTTTTGAAGTTTCTACGACGACCCCTTCCATATAAAGTGCGCTGCTCTAAAGGAAAAAAAAATAAATTGTACATTGTGCCAACATCGTTCTTATATGCCGTCAGGGCATAACTTAAAACCCTTGCCCCGAGGGTTGTGGAGGAATGTCCTTCTCCAAAACATATTGTCTATCTGGAAATCAACTACGCTTAAAAAAATGGCTATCTCAAAATTTTGATTGGTTGTGTTTGGGGGAATGATGGGCGTGGGGGGGGGGCTAGTTGCCCTTAAATCACTTTCGACTATTAAAAAGGGCACTAGCGACTCCAATTTCCAATCGAATGAGCCCTTTACGAAGTTTTTACGGCAACTCCTTTTATACGAAGTGCCCGGGTATGGAGGAAAAAAAACACATTGTGCCCACATCGTTCTTTGCTTAGGCAGCGCTAGCGCACTGCCTATGAAAAATATTATGTTTAACCTAGGTACAGATTGTTACATTTTATTTGAATCTCATGGCATAAAAATGCCTTAAGGACCTACACAATATTATATAATATTAATCACCATATTGCAGTGGCAGATCCAGGGGGGCGAGGGGTGCCCCTCCCCCTAACATAGTCTAAAGTAGTGTAATTTACTTAATTAGCGCAAGTTTGCGTTTATTAAACTTGCTCCTAACGCAAGTTTTTCGGATCAACCTATTTTGCACGTTCAAAACTGACATTTTACACTGATAATGGAGCTATCATGCATCTCAGAAACTATGTTGCATACCCCCCCCCCCCCCATCCATGTTTATCTAAAGAACCATTTAACTATAGTTAGTATAAAGTTGGTTTAGTGGTTTATTAATTCAGAATGTTAGTTTAGCATGTCTTAATTGTAACTAGGTAATATTGAATTTTCTCGGATCTCAACTCAATCTACGACAATGTTTTCTATACAACTTCTATTGAAAAATTCTATTGAAAACTATACTAAATTTTATTGAAACAAATACAGAAGAGGGAAAGGGGACTAGGGACTCCAAAGTGCTTCCAGAGCCTTTTTAATATCAATTGAATAGCAAAAAAGGCTGATATTTAATTCTTTGCACCCTTCATATCCATGCTACTAATTAATTCACATAATTATTAATTTTCCATTCTTCGTTGCATAAATTCTTTTTTACTCCATTCTTATTGACTCACACCATAAACAAAACATCACACAAATTACGGCAATATATTTCTGTGCTCCATTTCTAGCCGGAGAAGTCGTCCTAACCTTTCAAAACTTGCAAAATACTCATTACCCACTATACTCACTAGTCATCTTTCATCAAACTACACTTTCCTCACACTTTCCTTCGAAACTCACTCCACTCTTTACACTCATTAATTACAATGCTCAAATTCTCATTCATATCTCTACACACAGGGCGTACTCATTTCTTTCATACCTGATTTGCAATTCTTAAAAACCGCCGAGATAAAAAGTGCTGTTCACCAGTGTGAAGAGAGTTAGTAGCTACTCTTTTCTACAGTATTTAACTAAATCTATATAAAAAAATGAAAGATCTAAGGACAGAGCCTACACAAAATTACCTTCAGCTTTTCCTTGACCCTGTACGTCAAAAGAGTCTTAAAATTAAGTATAGTAATCAATGTAGCCCATTTTATTTTTCAATTTCTCATAGTGTCTTCTCAGCTATTACTACGGTACAATTCTCTTCTCTCTAATAAAGTTTATTCCTATTGTAATAACAACCTATGTTTTCTTCATCGTTCAGTAGCCGACGTTTAAAATCCATTCATCTGCTACATCTTATTTTCCTTACCTGCCAAACCATTATGCACTAAAATTCAAAGTCCATCTTTTATTCAGCTAATCCTTCAATTTGTTATTTTTTCAAGGCTATTCCAAGTTCAACTTTGCTGTTTAGATTTTTGCATGCTTAATTTACTGTGCCAGATTTATATTTTTATTTTTTATTTATTTTATTTTATTTATTTTTTATGGGTAATAAATGAATTACCAGTAAAAAAGGTTCCAGGAACACCAAGTTGATTTCCACCCTTTATGTTCTGCGGATAGAACTCTGTTCTATGTATAGCTTTCAACCTTGTGGTTTTCAAAGACTCTTGGACGGGTCCTTCAGAATTTTCCCTACCTAAAACCAAAAGTTTCTTTTTTTTTCTTTTTTTAATACGAACATCCAAAAAACAGTGTTACCAAAATAGAAGGTTTAAAATAACAAGTTTTAAGCCTACTCCCTACTCACTCTTTCCCTCGTATGATATAATGCTTACTAGGCTACTCAAAAAGGAATTACTATCTACAAGAGGAAACCTGAAGAAATCATCGACCTGACCTGAACATATTTTAATATTTCCTTATAAATTAATTAAGCAAACACTAAGTGTTTGCTACTGAGTTGATTACACACTTCATGGCCTGAAGCCGGAGCTCTCCTCCATGGATAGCTTTCAACCTAGAAATTTCCAAAGACATTAAGGACGTTTCCTTCGGAATTTTACCTCAGCCTTGAAAGTTCTACGTATAACACTGCTAAATTATATATCCTACAGCTAATCAAGTTACGAATTTTTCTTTTGATGGGAAGATCCAAAAAGCATTGTGACCGAAAGACAAGGTGGAAAACGGCAGGTTTTAAGCCTATTTCTCTCTCACTCTTTCCCTTGTATGGTATGATATGCTTACTAGGCTATTCAAAAACAAAGCTACTATCTGCATGAGGAAACTTTAAGAAGTCATCGACCTAACCTAGGCATTTTTTTTCAACCATTATCCAGATAAATTAATAAATAACAAAAGAAATGCAGGCCCAGAGCTAGAAATTATCTGTGAAAAGAATATAAATTAACCTTGATTCATCTGCTGTGGATAGTATCCTTGTTGCCCATGTGTTTGCTGCTGGTTGTAGCCCCATTGTTGCTGTTGCTGCTGATACATTGCTGATTGTGGGCCTTGGAAGCCCATGTTTACGGGAGGTTGCACTATTCCACCCATAGCACCAGCATTCACACCCCCACGACGGGGTCTTCTTTTGTTAGGCACAGCTTGTGGATTCATAGCACTTGTTTTGGCCCGCTTAGCACGTGGTGATTCGCTCGACATGGGTGTATCTGGTTTAATCTCTTCTCGCTGAGAGTTGGGACCCATCAAACTTTCATTCTAAAATTAGGACATACAAGAATTTGATTACTACTTCAGGTTCGCAAAGAAAAAAAGCTGTGATATGTCAACATTTATAAAAAATGCAATGTCAACAGTAGTATATTTGATGAATGAGTGGTTTTAATTGCCGTTACTTTTACAAGAGATGTCTTCTCCATTTGTGTCTGGCACTTTTGTCCATTCAAATAAATTGGCACAAAAATTGCCAAGTTATCTGATATAACTCCGATTTTTTCCCCTTAATAAATCACTTAACAAAGCACATTGAATCACAAAAGTCGACAGCCAAATTTTAGTATCAATATTTCTCCTATACGAAATATCCGAGTAAAACTAGACTTGCTGATTCATTGGACTATTTTTCATAAAAGGAAATATCAGAGAAAAATTCGTTTGGATGAAAGTTGGGGAAATTCCTTTTTCTTTGAATGAGACAAAAAAATAGTAGAATATGGTATAGCAGTAACTCACAAAGCTTCATAAAAAAAAAAACTTTTTTGGTTCAGCTGAAATAATTAAAAAAAATAAAAGCAAATTTGTTAAAAAAAAATAAAGTATAATTACCGTTTAAAAAATCATTCTTTAAGATTCACTTACAATCCCAATTATTTCCCTTATTTATAGCTTAACCATTTTCCAATCTAAACTTAGCGGAGAAAAGAATAAATAAAAATAAAGTTGACACTTTTATTTGCAATAAAAAAAATCCAGCATAATACCGAAAAATAGCTGATCTATCACAACTTAGAAACCTGTAAAAAAAAAAAATTTTAAACACATCAAAAATTTGCCTTCCCCCACCCTGGATACGGTCTTGGTCTGAACACAACAAGGTACACAACTGGGGTAGCCTAGTATCTATGCCGATTCGGTACCATTTCAAAGAGATTCGAATAAATAGACCGTAGTTCTTCTTTAAACTCAAATATTTTTTCATTTGATTTATAGTGTCACATTATGAATGTCTCGTCAATTGTTAAATTTACAATCATCAATAAAGAAATAGTTTAACTTGTGCGATTCTGATGGTTCTGCAAGTCTCGTCGCCTTGAAAAAAAAACATTCCCGCATTCAAAGGAAAGCTGCCAGAAGCGGCGAAAATCTTTAGGTTTTACAAAGCAAATACATAACGAAAATGAATATTTTAAATTTGTAATTCGGATTAATTAGCCGTAATAATAACCTTGGAAGTGGGCAGCTTAACTTACCTATGGAGTTGTATTAGCAAAGACGTGGATTCAGTGAAGACGGTAAAAGTAGAATATTAAAGGCCTAAGTGCTTATATTTCTAAGTTCTAAGTAACGTGCTCTCAAGTATTTTTTTTTTCTTCTAATTAACCGAGCGTCTTTTTTCATGCGTTCTTTTTTTGCCAATCTCAAGGACCGTTACATATTAAATATTGAATTTAATACCCGCATATTTTTAACAAACTGACTTTTCCCATCGAGATTTTAAAGGCTCACATTTTGACTTTTCAATATGATAACGACCATGAATTCTATCAATGTACGAAACGTAAAAAATGAGGACTATACCTCTTCCTCAGGAGGCACAGGTGGAGGTTCCAAGTAATGAGAGCAAGATTTTCTCTGGTCATGTGTGTGATGTTTCAGCAGTCTATGCATGTCTTCATATCGCAATGGACGTCTTTCAACCTTAACAGCGCCAAACCAAGAGAGGGATAAAGGCGCTGGAGTTTTATGCCCTTCCAATACGTCCCATGGATTGAGGCGGTGTTTTTCGTGGACTTTCAGTCCCTAAAATAGACATATTCCATATTAACTTCGAGAAATAAAATACAGTTGATTAATTGGTACTTTCTCTAGGATGATTTTCTTTTTTGCAATTGGAACCATTAATCCCGGTAATTTAACAAATAGCGAAAGATACAATGATAATACAAGGGACCGTAAACGGAAAAGAAAATAAGAAGCATCAGTTTCCTTAATATTTTTTTTTACCTATAAGGGGATAATTTCTATTTTCGTATTTTTTTTGCTGTTGTCCACTTATTATTGATAAACAAACTTAAACTTTTTTTTCTTTCTTATTTTGTCAAGGTTCAAAAATCAAATTCTAATGAGTAATCTTTGTCTTAAAAGAAGCCCGAGTTCCAATCCCTTGAGTTAGGTCCATTGGTTCACTGAATTATTGAATCAAGTCCCAAATTGAGCTTAATTCCCCTTAAAAAGCCCCTGAATTAAGGCAGAAGAAAAACCGCATCAAATGAAAACTAGGTTGTTTTCATAGGATGAAGTTATCTGCGATCTGCATTCAAAGATTTAATGATAATATGTTATTAAAACAAATACAGTAAAGGTTTAAATTTTACTATAGATCTTAAATTCCAGTCGTAAAATAACGGAGCCCGAAACACATTCTTAACGGAATTGATTTTTAACGGAACGGATAATCTTAACGGAATTGATTTTTGTAATTTTTAGCGTTTAATATTCAATTACAATTATTAAATTGCGTTCAAAAGCACTTATTCAAACCTATTGCAATCATTTGCTTATTGTGCTTCAGAAATTAATAAGCTGTAATTCGTCCTTTTACCGAAAGAAGATTCTTTTTTCTTTCAAAGATATTTATGAATTAATATTAGCTAATAATGTTTTCGTTAGTTCTAATGTTCTATGGGTTTGATTTTTTTTTTTTTTTTTTTTTTTTTTTTTTTTTTGAGAAATTGATTTTGATATTCAAGTCACGTCCAATACAGCAAAAAACTACGCTTATTAAATGAATTGCAATAAGCGCTGTTGAAATTGGGGTAAAATTTGAAGACATTTAAAAAATCAGGTAGCATGACAATCGGCATTTTGCCCATCTCAAGACCTGATGTCATGAACTGCAACGATATAGAAAAACCGACTTATATGTAAAATTACTTTCCAGCTAGCAACAGTTTCAGAATTACATTTTAAAAAAAACATGCTTGAATGACCTCGAGACAGTTTAAAAGTAAAATAGAAAACACTATTATCTCTTGGTTAACCTATTCTAGCTACTAAGAAAACAGCTGAAACATGTTGGCCATTCTGTCAACACTACCGGAAATGACCATTAGATCAATTTGTCACTGACACATGATTAATGAACTCTCAAAGAAGAAGAGCGATACCATGTTGAAAGAAATAGCATTAATTAAATAAAACAACATATCAACAGACAGACGAAGATCAACAAAAAAGTTCAAATAAACCGATTATTAGAAGCAAGCACGTAAAAAAACTTTTTAGCATACTGACCAATGGTCTGCATAGCGCAGATACCGATCTCCTGATTCTCTGCCATTGGCTGAGAGTGCAATGCGTGGTTGGGGTAAAATCATCCGATGCTTCCTGTTTTTTGCCCAGCTGGGTCAACTCTGGATGAGCTTACAGAGTCGCACCGCCAACCCTCCTAAACAAAATAATCAGCAACATAAGAAACGAATCCCTGCCCTTATGGACACAGGATTGCGAGTCGAACGCACCAACTACACGGAACAAGATTTTTTTTTTTGGAGTGGGTCCCAAGGCATGAGCCCAGCTAAAACTGAATTACAACTTGCTTCAGTAACAACTTACTTGTTTACAAATGTCCACAGGGATGGGGCAGGTCTGGAATTTTTGGAAGGAAAATTCTGCAATTGTGATTACTGTTTTATGCTCGACAGATTTTTTTTTTGTGCTCTACAGATTCACAACAATTAAATTTCACCAAAGCAAAGAGGGAAGGTATAAACTTATACAAAATTGTAGTCAGTTGAACTGCACCGATGACAAGAAGGGCCACTCTTCTTGGATCTGCATGAATGTGGACACCAATTTTACGGTATTTCCTTAACATTTTCCCTTAATGTTTCATGATTTCCTTAACATATTTCCTTAATTTTTCATATTTCCTTAATGTTTCGAATTATTCACTTGTTTTTGCGTTTTTTATGTCCCATCCCGCTGCCAAGCCTCCATCCGAAATAAAGTGCCTACTTCTGACTTATCAACAGCCAATTAAAACTTAAATCACAAAGAAAAAATCATGACAAAATGCCGGGAAATA
>NC_142811.1:43517493-43557493 GCF_049724085.1 Artemia sp. Qi Xiang Cuo | reverse complement strand
ATTTCAATAGATGATTTTTTATGCCTATTATATAAAGTTTTCTTTGTGGATGACGAATTAAAAGCCACTCTACCGTAAAGTTTTGAAAGGAATATTAAAAATTATAAACTTTTTCTGCGTCTGGCTTACTTGAGATTCTTTCTTAAAAGGTGTGGAATTCCTATCTTTTCAGTCACCAAAGAGAAGAGGTGGGAGTTCATGGTTTGAACTGGGCCTTCATGGAACCTATTTTCAACAACGATGGTCTAGAGCTAGACAAGAATACAGATTTTTTTCTGGAAGGGAAGGAATCGTAAGGGAGGGAAGCTAGGATCATTAAATTGGGGGTAGGGCCTTAGTCCAAAGGCACTTTTACGTATATGTTCCTATCCAAAAGTGTGTCGACGACTTAACCACTCAGATTCTATACGACATCCTTTCGTCGAAAAGAATTTGTTATGAGTGATTTCCAAAATATAACACTGTAGATAAAACATATTTTTCACGTCACTTACAATATTGCTACGTATGAGTTTGTAGCATCGTAGCCATCAGTCTGAATATCTAAAGACATGTTTATCCCTAAGTTCTTTATACCCCCCCCCCCCAAAAAAAATATCACAAAGTGGAGTGACTTGAGGTCACAACAGTACAAAGCCATGTCCGTTTTTTAACTATTCACCTCTAAGGTACCCAATCCTTGAGGAAAAGGCGTAGCACCAGGCAGGTTTAAACCATAGGCCACAGAGTTTCCAGACCTTGCTCAGAGACACCGATTCATTGAAGTGTGGGGAAAATATATTTAAAAAAATCAAAAGGGGGGGGAATTTTTCTAATAAAAATATCAGAAAAGATTATTCTTCAATGAATTACCTTAAAAAAAGGTAATTTTCGAAATCTAAGAGGGGCTGATGCCCACCGCCAATTGGCATCGCTTGCCCTTCTTCATTCTTCATCTAATTCCTTTTCTAAGAAAAATGTATCCTTCCAGTTTTTACTTTCTATTTAGTGTTTATTTATTTTTTCTGGTAATTTCTGGAGAAAAATACTTTTTCTAAGAGATAGCCTGATATTGTGAGTGAGCACAAAAACTCAAAACCCAAGAATGCAGCCGCCACTGAAACACAAAAGCAGCGGTCTTTAGAAATCGTAAATGTATATGCAGAAATTTTTCAGTTTAAGGGAACGTATAGTTTATCTAACTCATATCAGATGTGGCATACAAAATGTAATAATTTAAAAAAAAAAAATAAATAAAAATTACAGAAGTCGCTTACAGCTGAAAAAGGACGCTTCCGTTGTTTTTTACGAGCGAAAATTACATGTGGGTCATTCAAAATGAAACATATATTTGTGCAAAATATTTTTGTTCCCCAATAATATTGATATAAAAATACGTTTTGGGTTTATTGTCTGTTATTAAGGGCCGTTTTTTCGTAACAAGGTTCTAGTGGATGCCAAACCTACTTTAAAATTATTATTATACTAAAATCTTAATTTTTCAACTGTTTCTATGAGTGAGAAAAGAGGATAAAAAGAATTTTCAAAAAAGAAACGTTTTTTCCAAGTTTAAAAAAAAAACATGGTGGAAAAAAATTGATTGGACCAATCAACAGAACTTTCATAGTTTTGGAGAGTAGATTGTAAAAAAAAATAAAAGGATAAAGACCCTCCAGAGCCGTTGCTGGCTAGGGTTCTGGATAGGTACTAGAAGGTAAATCTAGTTTTTCTTTTCAAAATTTACTAGATTACTATATTTACTAGATCGTATACAGTGTTACATTAAATATTAAGAAACATAGCAAAGATGCAGCCAAAATAAACAATGACAACTGTTTTAAAGTTCTTGTCTCAGTTTTCGTAAGCTTACTGTGTTTCTACTATGTTGCGCCGCTTCGACATTTATTAACTATATTTTGTTGTGAAGAATATTTTGTTGAACAATATTTGCGAAAAAAAAGTAAAATGTATTTTCTTTCATTATATAGCAACAGTGGCAGATCCAGGGGGCGCGCACACCCCAAACGGTGTCTAAAGTAGTGTAATTTACTTAGTTAAAGCAATTGCGTTAATTAAACTTGGTCATAACGCAATTTTATCGATCAACCTATTTTGTACCCCCCCCCCCCCTAAAAAAAAGTCTTGGATCCGCTCTTGTAGGCTATAGCAATTTTACTAATTTGGGTCTTGGGACCGAGCACCTCCCCCCCCCCCTTGTGTACAGGTAAGACTGCTCTGAATGAGGAAAGCAAATACTTTGAAATTACGCAACACCTGTTTATATTGAATCCTATTTGATTTTTCAAAATTGTCAGATTCCTTGCGAAATCCCAGAAAATACTCCGGTTAATTCCGGAGAAATGTTATACCGAGAAAAAGTTGTCCTTCTTTTGGATGGACACATTTCGCCATAGCAAGAAGTAAAGTCCCAATAGTAGAGTTCTAGTGAATCTAGTTTTTTCAAAATATCATATAACACCTTTTGAAATACCGCAACTGTAGAAGGGACCATGCTAAACATAATTATATTTATAGTGGTTATTTGTTACTTCCAGTTTTTTTTTTTTTTTAATAAAGTAGTTCACTCCAGTGCAGTTCAATCTCTAGTACTAGCAGACACTGGCACACTGCAAAAAAAAAAAAGAAGCAAAATACATAATAAATCTAAGCTGGAAACTCTTTTAGAGCTAAGGCTAATTAATTTAATCCGTTCTTTTACAAAGAGAGTAGATGCGTTTATCAAACACGTCTTTTTACGGATTTAGCTGCATAGCTGTTTTAAACAATGCTATCACTACATTGTTGTTCCGGTCATTATAACATATTCAGCATGAAAACAAACCTACCTTAGGAATAATTATATTTAAACCCAGGCTATAAAAAGTAATTTCAACTGCATACGTGGTTGCTAAAGTGGACAGCTGCTTAGGAAGCTGCATTCTTAGGTAGTGGAAGTTGTTTTCTGACACATAGCTGAAATTTTTACACAAGGATTTCTTCGATAATCACTTGTAAATTTCGTGTGGGGACACTAACGACTCATTGAAGTGTAGGCTACTAAGGTTCCTGTGCCCATGCACTATATTCGTGCCTTTAAGGACACCCTAGACAGTCAATCATTTTGATAAAAGCTTCCGTCAATCAATTGATTAAAGTATGATTGATTATCTAGGAACCTGTTTGACGCTTGAGTCAAGCTTTGACGGTGATTGATAGAAAGTTTGAATGACTCAATCGGTTCCTAGACGGTCAATCATCCTTTAACCAATTGATTGACGGAAGCTTTTGATCAAAATGATTGACCGTCTAGGGTGTCCTTTAAAAGGATTGGAATTACTGGATCCGGTTATGGGGGAGTAAATTTATATCAAAGTAAATTAAGTTATTTCACTCGGCTCTTGAAATTATATTTTATCGTCTGAAACTCTTTATAGCTTGAAATCATACTTATTATTTGATGCATTGATCCATTCATGCAAGGGCGTACCCAAGATTTTTTCGGAGGGGGTTTTACTCAAAGATTTTTTCAGGGGGGGGGGTTACACACAAAAACATCAAAAAACACATACAAAATGTGTTTGTATCCATTTTTGTTACGTTTTGACGAGTAAAAAAAAAACATTTCGGGAGGGGTTCAAACAGCCCTAACCCTCCCTCTGGGTACGGTCTTGCTTTCAAGTTATATATGTAAGAGAGTCTCTTTTAAAATGGCACTATTATGAAAAAACAACTTTCGACCAAAAGCTCAGTAGTTTATATGATTTTTGATTGGCCAAAAGCTTGCGAGATATATAGGCCTACATAAATGAGGCAACGGATAGGATCTTACTGTGATAAGACCCCACAAACTTCTGGTTAGTATCGGCTACAAGAATAATGTTGACTAGCAAGATTCAAGCTGTTTGCAGCAGTTAGTTAGTGTTAATTTGAGCAGCAGTTAATTTTAACTGATACTCGAAAAGGGGTATCTGCGATCGCGGTAGGGGCTATCAATGCACGGATTTTGGACTTCTATGTTGCAACATTAGCCTCAAAATTGTAATCAACACCCTCAGAAACCATTAAGTACTAGCTTTGGTGATGATCTAATGTCATTTGTGAAGTATGCGCTTAATGAATAATTGATAGTAGTTTTCTATATGACAAATATTAGGACTAGATTAACAACTTCGATGGAGATCAAACGTAACTTGTGAAATGTGTACTTAACACTTTTTTTTTATTTTAATATCACAAAAGAAAAAATGATTGCCATCTCCCCTGCATTTTCGTGAATTGGTGTCCCTGTTATCACGACTTTGCATGTTTGCAAGTAAAACGGGAAATGGGTAAGAGTGTCGGATTGGGTACTTTGGGTCCTCCACTCAAGCGGATTGAAATTGCGTGCATGATTGTCTTTTTTTACACGGTATAATGCACCCATTATTTGTGCTAAATGTTGTTTTTTTTTTTTGAACCTTCCAAATACAATTTTAGCCTTAGATTTTTAATCAGCAAGCTCAAGTACCTTTAAGTATCATCCTTAACTCAAAGCATCCTTAATTAGAACTGCCTGTGCAAAGGAAACCGATAATGATTGGTTAAAATTGTTTTGTCTAGACATTGAAGCGAGGCGTCCCCGACTTTCGGAAATCGCTTAAACCAGGTGACGCGTGCCAAGCGTGGCGAAACTGTGCGAAGCATGGGGGACCTATACGGCACACATGACGCTCCAAGATGTACACCAGCTTGCGGAAAATGGGCGACCCCTCACATAGATTTATAGCTGAGCACGCATGTGAAGTTTCGGGATTGTATCAGCGGGAGTATCGATTTTGAGTAGGCATTTGACTCAGTAGATCGCCAAAGTCTGTAGAAGATCCTACTGCATTACGGAATCCCTGAAAAGATAGTTTCACTGATCGTTGCGCTCTAAGAAGATAGCAAGTACTGTCTAAAGACACCATATGGCCAAACTCGTTTCTTCTGCATTCTGTTAGGAGTTAAGCAAGGCTGTGTCTTATTACCCCTACTTTTCGTAATCATCATTGATTACATACTGCGAAATATATGCACAGACACAATCCAGCTGAATCCAGAAATACGCCTCAGTGATGTAGACTTCGCTCACGACATCGCCATCCTGGAATCGTGGAAGCAAAGACTCCAAGAACTCCTTGAGAAAGTGAGGGAGAGAGGTGGCCAGGTCGGTCCGAAAATAAATAATGAGAAAACAAAATGCATGGCTACCACAGATTCATCCCTGAGCATCACTTGCGGAGACCAACACATAGAGCAAGTCGTCCATTTCAGATACTTGGGAAGCATAATAGAAAGCACCGGATCGACCGCAAAAGAAGTGCTCACAAGCATTGGCCAAGCCAATAGGGCCTACAATAGATTACAGAAAGTTTGGCGCTCCCAAAGCTTCTCTATACGGCTAAAGCTACGACTCTTCAATAGCAATGTTATGCCAGTGCTGTTCTACGCAGCCGAAATCTGTTACCTGAACCAGTAACAAGAGAGAAGAATATTTGCTATCGAAAACACATGTCTTAGAAGAATTCTCAACATCCGTTGGCAGCAGAGAATAACAAACCAATCCATCGGCAACAAGACTGGCCAGCCTCTTGTGACATATATCATAATAGTCTGCCGATAGAGATACCCTGGCCACGTACTGTGCATGGACAATCTCCGACTACCCAATGCAGCGCTTCATTGGCAGCCATTGGGTATACGCCACAGTGGCAGACCCAGAAATACCCTGCGTCGAACGTACCAGACAGATCTCCGTAACCTGCACGCATCAATCCAACCTCAGTGGGAGGACATACTGGCAGCAGCAAACCTGCGGTAAGATTGGCAGCTCCTTCTTGATGCCCTGGGTGCCTCTGGAGGCACAGGTAGATCTAAGGTCCAATCGGTGGGAGTTCCAGTTTTGGCGTACCTATCTCCTTACGTAAAATTACACCCTAATACCTTAATCTTTTTAAGTTTTCAGAATTGTTGGGTCTAAATGCATTAAATTACAAACTAGACACAAGAACACGGCACTGAGCCAAAGGTCGACTTAGGGCAGAATCGGAGCTCGGAATCACAAAATCGGGTTCGCTAGCACTTGATGGCCTTTTTTCCTAAGTTCTAATGGTAAGAATAATCTACCCAAGTTAGCCTGATTTTGGTCAATTTTGTCAACTATCTAGATTGTTCTGATTTTGTTGTGACTTTGAGCTATTTGGGCAAACTGTAAATTTTATTATCTATTTTTAATTTCCAATTACTCCCCCTAATTGGGCTAATAGAAATTGATTATGGCTAGTGAATTCTATGAAATTTACCAAATTAGTAAAACGATTTTGGGAAAGCTACTCCAAACCCACAGCACTCCCCCAACGACAGTTACCAAAATTTCAGGCTTTATGTCCGGGGTCATCGATACAAAATCCATCAAAGCTCTAACGAAGTAACCTCCGTGCAAATTACCAAAAGAAATGTGTTAATAATAATTTAATTGCTTGCATACAAAGAAGATTTCAGTTAAATAGCAGTTTCTGATGTTTTGGTTGATAAGAACACTAATAAAGATGGTAATTCCTGTATGCATATCAGACAAGCAGAACTGCAAATTGGCAAAATACCCCAGTTCTAGTTTTTGCAAGTGTCTCAAGAAACAGGATTTTGACGTGACGCCAGGCAACAACTCTTTCTTTTCAATACGCAAATCAAAGATTACATGCAAGAAGTTTCTAAAGTGGAATTGAAATCCTAAGAGGGAAAATTACCTGCAATTTAGCATCGCTCTGAATACTGAATCGGTATAATAGCAGAGAAAGATGAAGGTATTTGTAGAACACTATTTATATTTGTTTTTCTACCAAAAGTAAACTTTAAGAAACATTTCTAATTAAATTGTAGAGCCAGACAGTGGCACATCCAGGGGGCGTGGGGGGCGCCCCCCAACGTCGTCTAAAGTAGTGTAATTTACTTAATTAACCCAAGTTTGCTTTAATTAAACTTGCCCCAAACGCAAGTTTATCGGATCAACCTATTTTGGCCCCCCCCCCCAAAAAAAAAATTATCCTGGATCCGCCCCTGGAGCCAGAGCAAACATTGAGTTTGGAGATGCTCAGCGATACTAAAAAGATTCTTCCACCGATTAAATCCGTTTTTTTTATTCTCTATTCCCTTACAGAAATAACTTTACGTCACAAAGGGCAAAATAGTTCTGTAAACCGTCACTGGCTTGCTAACGGGTTTCTTTTTCTTTTTTTTAAATTACGACACAGTTGTTTGCGTATTTTATGTTACGTGTAATCTTTTACCCCGAACGATTTAAGTATTAGTGCCAGCATTTTTTTATTTTTTTTTTTTATATAAGGAAAAGAAAATATGGGAGAAAGAATTGACTAAATCCATAAAGCTTTAAGAATAGGTTCTGAGGTTAGGATCAACAGCCTCCACAACTGTGATAGACTACTAGAGAGCATACACATTCACATAATTTTTTCGGGATGGGGATCGGAATAATAAGAAATATTTGATAATTTAAATAAAAAGTGTCCAGAAATTTAGGAAAATTCAGGTTTCAGAAGGGAGCCTGGACTTTCAGGCTCCCCTTGCTTACGACCCCGCTGGAGAGAACTTATAAATATATGTAGTATAACAAGATTTTGGGTCAAATAAAATGCCTTACGACAAACAACCAGGCACGTACGATGGAACTTATTCCGGAAGAAGGACGGTGGATTTCAGGGTGGGGTAGAGGGGATTTCGAAGAACACCTACATCAGCAAAATATATGGGAAATATGATTAATGATGCGAAAAATCTGGAATTTTCGGTGCTAAATACAGGTTACAATTCAAGTTACAAGAAATTCCTAGTTCTTCTTCACACATGGCAAAAGACGACCATTCTTTGGTCTATAAATAAATGAAACGAACTGCAGTAAGAAATTGTATTTTACTATTAGCAAACCCCGTATTGACACGCAAACCGACTTTCTGCTTATATTGAAGTACACAACACTCCAATATTGTCCAATATGCATCTCATACAAGTATAAAGTCATGATATGTCCATTTTCGCACTCTTTTGTCAAGGGCAATAACCCCTTATCCTCTAAAAATTCAACTGTCTCTTTTTCTGTCTTTGGAAAATCCCAAATTGTAATTTTAACATCACATTAGATCAATTCTACTCTAAAAACTATTTTAGTACAGGGTATCTGTCTCTGCCGTTTGACTGTAGCATTTCTCGTTTGACATTCTACATACAGTATATAGCGGTGCCCGCAAAATGCACCAGTACCGAAAAAAGATATTCAAATTAAGTATTTTCCCAATCGAATTGCGATCCTAGTCAGAGCAAAAGCCAGGACCTAACACACACCCTCTCCCCTTTCTGCATTCTTCTACGTATGTGCCGGCATGCAACTATTTCTGACATTGACATTTTCGTACAGACTTGTCCAAACTTTTATTTGAAGAACTTTGAAGGTCTGTCCGCATTTTCGTAACTTACTCAAATGCTTTGCATTTTGTAATCGATTAAGGCAAAAAAAATCCTCAAATTAAAGGTCTTCAGAATCAAGTTACGATTTTAGCCAGAACATTTACAATTTTAATATTTAAAATGTTTCTAAGACAAAACAGATTACGATTTTAAGAATATTACACGCTAAATCTAGTCAAACAAAAACCTTTAATTAAATTCCAAATTTATCCAAAATAAAATTAAGCTTCTTTTTAACATTTTTAGTTCCTTAGAGTAATCTGTGCTGTCAGTAGCGCATGTGTTTTTAATTCCTATTGAAGCAGCGTTGCCAACGTGGTGCAATTGTACCAGTTTTGGTATAATTTAGAGGTCGTGGTAAAATGCAGCATATTTTGGATTATATTCCGGTATATTTTGGTTGTTCCGCCTTGTCAAGTTTTAGTATTTCAAAATTTTCAGCACTCCTTTAGTCAAATCTTAAGGATGCTATAACTCTACCACTAAGTCAGAAAACCAGAACAATTTATCCAATGCCTTGGCAACGCTGTATTGAACCCTTGTCAGAGGCTAAAGTTCCCTTTCCTAGTCGTTTCCCACATTATATGGACCAGGGTAGTAGGGAGCTGTCTATAATTACGAGATACACTGCGTGCTGCCATCTATTTGTACATGCGCATTAACGGGGGAGAGATGTATTGATTGCGTAATCGAAGGGGAGAGGATTTCCGAGAAATATATTGCGTAATCGAAGGGGAAATAAATTTCTGAGAAATTGATTTACATAATCGGTGGGGGGAATGTATTGATGCGAAAACGGGAACAGAGTCACGTGTCTTTCTCTAAGCCAATCAGGGAGTCGGTTACATAAGGTTTCCCATTAGATCATAATTTGCCCCTGAGATTTTGTATATAACGGACATGCGTTGTGATTAAACTTTCATAAAGTTCTAAGACACCATGGATAAAGCATCGGATATTATTGACTCGGAAGCTTTGGCTACATCGATTTATAATGTGAGTTCAGTTTAGTTAATTTTCCTAGTTTATTTCAAAATAAAATTAAAAATAGTCACCCCTCCAGTAAATTCAGGGGATAATCCCCCCCACTATACAAACTCCGCTATATAATGTTTATACTCGCTAGAAAGCGTAAAATACGCTCTTTTTTACCATGTAACCCCCCCCCCTCCCCCCTCTGTTTACGACTTTTATTCATTCATTGGAAATAATTCAGTTTTTTGTTAAATTTATTCTTACCTAAAAGCAACAGCCAACTTCTGTCAACTCTTAATATACTGACCCCCTTATGACGCTAAACCGCTAAGATTTAAATAGCTGATAATTACTGACACCCGTCAAGTACTTCCTGTTTCTTAATTCAAGTGAATTACAATAGCGGCTTAACCAAAGGTTTCGTTGAAAAAAAGAAATATTTTTTGGTCAAATTAGCGAGAGTAAATCCTTTGAATTGCAAAGAGGGGGTGAGTGTTAGTTATAATAAATAGTTTCATATAGTATTTGTTATCCATTTTGAGTACTCAGTGTTTATATGGGGGAGGCGGGGAAGGGGCAATGCCTCAATTCTAACACCTTCGTTGTAAGGTGAAAACAAACTGTTTCTTCGCTTGAAAAGTAAGAGGGGCGGGCTTAAGAAAAAGATACATAGCTTTATTATGCGTAAATTGAATAGCATTTTTAACCTATGATCGTGAATTTTAGGCCTATAAGCTGTTTGTTAACAATCTTTTTATCTTATTTAAAGCCTATAGACTGGAAATTAAAAAAAATTCTAAATGGTAGAAATAGAAACATTGATTTCTATCCTATGGCTATAGATTACTGATTGTGAAGGGAATTATTTTTCACAAGTTGTGCAATAAAAATGTTTGATTTCTAAGCCTAGTAGATTTCTTACAAAATTTTACTTTTTGCTTTGCTGAAAAGGGGGGGGGGAGGCTTCTTCGCGATAAATGCTTTCTAGACAAAATTCTGGTTATGGGGCGGGGGGTACTAATTTTTCTTCTGTAAAAAAAAAGGAATTATTTTTACATACTAAATTTTTTCTTCTGTTTAAATACAATTATGAAGAAAGTGCGCCTCCTCCATCAAAGAGAGCAAGAGAGGGTGAGGCAGCCCCATCAGTGCCAGCCCCTATGCAGTCTGGTCAAAAACCAAAAAGACAATGGGCCACAAGGATGGAGAACCTCGCTGTACAAGCCAGCAACATAGATATCACATCTATGCAAGCCCTTCTTAATCGAGCCTCAATGCTGCCTCGTCAAGTTACAGCCTCGGCTGCACGAGCCCGGTATATCGCTGGCCCAGCTGCGAAAGATCGTGAGGTTGCCCCCCTTCAACCTTTGCCAGGGCCTTCAAGAACTGCCACGTCTATTTCAGATCGTGAGGTTGCCCCCCTTCATGCTTTGCCAGGGCCTTCAGGTACACACTCGAAGCCAGAATATGGGAATGTAAGCATTTTTACCTCTACTTTCTACCTGGTTATAGAAATATCTACCTATTTCTTCCAATTTTTTTAGCCTTTTCTTTTCACCATTTTTCAACACTGTAAAAGTGGTTCAAAGATATTGAAATGTTATTTTCGCTATAATCCCCCTCCACACCCCTTGTTTTAAATTTCACTGCTTCCTCCCCTCAGAGATACCTAAATATAATATAATTTTTTTGCTTGTCAATGAAACCGCTTTTTTCAATCACCTTATTTTCTCCGCCTACTGCAGGCATCTTCGCTATCTTTTCAACCACATAATAATATTTTTCGCTAATTTCTAGTTTACTGTTAGAGAGCCTTTTATCTCACCTTTTGAAACTAATAATACTATTTTTCGCTAGAATATTATAGTTTTAAGGGACTTAGAAGTAAGCCTTTTTTTGCCTTTCATTTCATCACAGTAAAAGCGTGTCAGAGATATTAAAAGACATTGTTCTCCCTTTTGAATCCGGTTAATTATTGTATACATTCAGCCTGCTGAATTCTCTTAGTGAAGCCAAAAAAGGCACAATATCCCGGACATAGTAGGGTAAATGGTAAACGAATGCTTAATCTTGCTTCTACAACTTTCTATCCATTTCAAATCATGTTTTTCCAAAGCAGATAAAGAGTATTAATATGAAATTTTTTGAGGAGTTGTTTGAATAAAATCAAAACCTTCTATGTCATCTTTTAGATTGTATTAAGGTGGAACTTTTAGAATATATATATAGAGTAGGGAACCAAATGCTACTAAGTGCATTTTAAATAATAATCCAATTTTAAAAATAGGGATGATTTCGACACTTTGAAAATAAGCTATTTTTCTTATATAGGTTGTATTAGTAACTTATTCACCATCATCCTCCTCATCGATTGAAGGAGAAGATGCATATCTGGATCTCTCAAACAATTAAACATGGAATATGAATTCACTGGAAATACCAGATAACATTGTCAATTTTTTAGCCGATTATTTTAATGTTGATAACAGCGCAGTTGAGCAGGGGGACTTGAGTCCAAACACTTTACAACTTTAAGAGGATTTTACCAATTAATTAACAGGGAACCCCCCCCCGCTGATAACATACTTCCACTTCAAACAACTGAAGTGGCTTCCCATAGCCCTATTATTGAACAATGTGGGGGAGGGGGTGGTTATAATATACAAGAGGGAGAGGAAGAAATGTCTTCGAACAATCATATTGATGAACACTGTGGGGGAGGGGTGGTGATAATATACAAGAGGGGGAGGGAGACAATATCCAATTTACATCATTTCCTGACTTTCAGCTCTCAAACTCAATTTTAAATACGATAGTCGTTTACACTGCAACTTTTGGTGACCTTTTAATTCGCTTTTGGGGGGTAATTTTGTGTTTGACCCTGTAGAAGTTGTCCATGAATATGTAGATAGAATTCGTGCACTGCTAGAAAACCAGATTCAGTTGTGGGGAGGTAGAGATTCAATTAAGGTTTCTATTGTTTTAAAGGTGTTTTATTCAAATGAGGGAAAAGCGAGGTTTATCATCATTATGTACACACCGAGATGTTGGTCGTCTATCCACATTTAGAAAATTTTGAAGGTGTTTTTATGGAGTGGATAGGCTATATTATTATGCATCTCGAGAATTATAGTGAAAACAGGAGTGGGTCTGTGGTTTTATTTGTTAAAAATTTAAGCGTTAATATTTGTAAATTTACAAAAGATTTTATTTTTAGAGGGGGGCACGGGGAGGGGGCAATAGTTTTAAAATATAATATAGATTTAGAAGGATTTCAAGGTGTTCAACGAATCTGTTTTGAAATAGGTCGAAAATGTTTCAAGTACGCTTTCCTCATTTCAGCATTCCAAACTCTACGAAATGACGCTACCAAGACGAATTTAGAATATTGGGCTGTACATGGGAAGGAGGGGTCCCATTTTCCCCCAGTAGATTTTTTTTGTTTAGAGAGAAATACCCAGTAACGCTCAGGTCTATTGATATTTTCGAAAGGGCCAATGCCCATTTAAATATCGGCCTTACTGTGGTTCAATATGAAACTGAATTTGAAGATGGGGTTCGTTCTAAAAAGAAGGGGATGGTGTTCCCAGTAAGGGGCCCGTCGATGGAATTGGTGAATTACTGGGTTTGGTTGTTGTACACACCACCTAGTGAACCCAATACAATTGGCCATTATAACCCATTTACAGACATCAGTAGAGTTCTGGGGGAGGGTAAAACGGGGCGGGGGGTACGTTTCTACTGTCCGACATGCCTGTCTCGATTTTGGACAGAATTAAAGTTGCAAAATCATATGAGGCATTGTAGACGGCATGGCTACCAGTCAGTGGAAACGGTTTCAGGGGATAGGGCCATTTTACGCTTTAAAAATTTTCAAAATACCCTCCTCCAGAGCAATAAAATCTCTTTGGACTGTGAAGCGAAGCTAGTGGAAGTGAACGATCCTTGATTTCCAAATCAATGGCATAGGCCATTGCAGTCTCCTATGCCCACGCGCAAAGAGGCTGTTCTAACACTATGCAGTTGTTAGAAATAGTTGAAACGTTGGATGAGGGAGAGTGCATGGTCAAGGCACTGACTAAATTAATTGGCACCGCTAATGGCACTATTTCTCGTTTGACAAATACCCATTAGCCTATGGTGTTGTCTGCAGAGGATCGTCTCGTGATTAAAAAAAAAATATGTTGGGTTTGTAAGGAGGAGTTTGAAGAGGGGGATAAAGGAACAAGAGGGAAAAGAGGGGGTGAAGGGGAAAGTCAGAGATCACAATCACTTGTGGTAGGAAATATCATCTGGGGGTAGTAATTTTAGAGGGGTAGCGCATCAATCATGCAACATAAACGTTAGCCAGCAGTTTTTTATTTCAGTTTTTATTCATAATTCAAATTATGATTAAAAGTGTATTTTACCGGGTTTGGCACGTGTGCGTAGGGAGGGAGGGGGAGTAGATAGTCCATGGGTAAATAATTCATTAACCTATAACATCATTCCCAAATCAGCAGGAAAGTTGGTGCTTCTCGAGTTAAAATGGCAGGTAGTAAATAATGGGCATACGTGCTGGAATAAAATCAGATTTTTAGATTCTTTTAGTTTTTTTCCCCAGGCATTGAGTCAATTGATTAAAGTGCAGAAAAGTGACAATTTTGATAGTTTTCCTTTGCTTAAACAGAACTTTCCAGACAGTGAAATGTATGACCTATTGACCTGTAAAGGTGTATATGCATACAACTATTACTGTTCTGGCACTCGCTTAAGCGAGGTGAAACTACCTCCAATTGAAGCTTTCTATAATTCACTCACCAACAGTGAATGCACAGCCGAGGAATATGAGTTTGCCAAGAAGGTGTAGGTTAAGGGGAATTGTAAGAATGGGTGGGAATATTGTCGACTGTACTTGGCCAGTGAAGTTTTAACTCTGTTAGATATTGTCTGTAAGAACACAGACCAAATCTATTCAGAGTTTGAACTAGATATAGGCTATTATTTTTCCACACCACATTTGGTGATGGACTTAATTTTAAAAATTAGTAGGTAGTAAATAGGCTTGATAACTGATGTAGATCAACACCTGTTTGAAGAAATATCAATGCGAGGTGGGTATGTTTTTCAGGGGTATCGCGTTTTGTCAACAGATCCAAGCAGACCAAACAGCACCGGTGCAAAGTCAAATACAGATTTCTTGGACATGAACTCATTGTTCACCTCGGCACTGTCTGACTGCTTTTCGCCGTGTGGGAACTATCAATGGCTTGAGAATCCTTGTGAGTTCCCCAACATTACCACCGTCGAGGACAATGGGCCACAAGGATGGTTCTTTGAAATTGACGGACACATTCCATTGGCGCTTCATGATTCAGTCAGAGATTTTGTTTTTCCCTGTATCAATTGACCAGTGACCAGGGACTCGCTGAGTCCCTACAATCGGTCATTGGTTGAAGATATGGGGATGCACTGGATCACCTCTAAGCAAAAACTGATTGCAGATCTGTACCCTAAAGAGAATATCGTTGTTCATCATGTGCTTTTGCACTGGATGGTGAACAATGGTTTCAAGATCACTAAAATACATAGGGTCCTACAATTTAATCGAAAACCCTACTTAAAGACGTTTATCGACACTTTTGTTGGTAAACACTCCCGGGCAAACACTAAAGTAGAGACGGAAATGTACAAGCTCATTCTAAAGTCAGCGTTTGGCAAAATGTGTGAAAGCATACGCAACAGATCTCGTTGCGACGTCATGACTGACCCTCAAGAGTGTGCACGAATTATTGCTGACCCCAATTTTACAACGTTCACGAGCATAGAGACAAGCATGGTTCTTCTACACAGGAAAAAGAAAAATGTGGTACTGAACAAGAATATAGCAGGAGGTAGTTCTGTACTTGAAATTTCCAAAAAGCTCAAGTTGTCGTTTTTTTTACAATGTGTACAAAGTACAATGGCCAAGGGAGGGGGAGGTTCAAGTTTACTATGGGGATACAGATTCTCTCCTGTTAAAAGTTAAAACCGGGGATTTATTAGGGGATTTAGAAAATGGGGAACGCATCAGCTCGCAGATGGATTTCACTAACTGGAATCCGTCCCTCTACCCCGAGTTGGTGAAACGTCAGGCCCCCAACCAACTACTAATGTTAAAATCTGAGACGGGTAGTGATTTGATATCCAAGGGGGTCCCGGTCGCGGCCGGCCTTAGGCCCCGCGGCTCCCAGGGGGTGAGGGGTCCCGCCCGCGGCCGGCCTTCGGCCCGCGGCCCCCCGGAGGGTGGAGGGTATAAATTCATAATGTTCAACTGTGCTATTTTAAGTTCGTGTTCATGTTTTAAGTGTTATAAAAATAGTGATGTTGTACAAATAGTGTGATCTTTTTGAGCAAAAAAGGTTCTTGTTGGACAAAAAGTGTTTTTGATAATAAATATTGTTCTTCATGTTGGAACAGAAGTGTTTTTTTTATGTTGTTCATGTTTGAACAAATAGAGTTTTTGTTCTTGTTGAACAAGTGTTTTTATGTCGAATAAATAAATGAAATATTGTTTTGTTGTTCTTGTACTAGATAGATCTATGGGAAAATTACTACTTATTCATTGGACAAGTATGGTTAACAGTTAGTTGTAGTCTGACTGTGGTCGACAGTACTATGTATCAATTTAAAACACCATTCAGGTCGTTTCTGTGTGGTCCATCAATGTCAGGGTAAACGACACTTTTTGCTAAAATAACTCAAAATTGTAATAAAGTGTTTTTGGAAAAACCAAAGAAAATTTATTATAGCTTTAGTATTTGGCAGGAGTCCTATGATAAAATAAAAGCTATTGCCACATCTATACCAATACAATTAATACTTGGACTTGATGTTTTCAATAGTATTGAACCAAACTCGTGGTTGATTATTGATGATTTTGCTGAATCCATTGAACAGTTCTCACAAGAAAGACTAAAACTGTTCACCGTACATTCTCATCATGAAAACTTTTCTATAACCCTAGTTGTAAATCATCAGAGTAAATGTATGAAAGTCTTTGCCTAGAATTGCACCATCTATATTATCTATCGAGTTGTTCGTAGTTCTAGCTCGCTAATAACTCTCAATAAGCAAATATACCCCGGCGCACACAAATTTCTGCTGTCAGCGTACACTCAGGGGACAAATAAGCACTACGGCTACATCTTGCTAGATCTTAATCAGAGCACACCCAAGGATCTGCGTGTAGTCACCGAAATTTTCGACAAAGAAATTACTGTATATCTTCCGGTGAACAGTAGAAAAAGCTATTAGTTGCCATCATGACACTGAAGAAAATACATCAACAACGGCATTTATTTTCTGTTTTAGGCACTTCAAAACCTCCACTCAGGAAGGCCATACTCAAACATGTTATTGACAATGATTTCATTAATCTAATATCTGAACTTTGTTAAAATTTAACTGAGAGCAATATACACTTGCCAGAAGGTGTTAGACAACAGACAAAGCAACATCGTTCCACTATACGTGCCTTGGCTTACAAAAACAAAAGAAAAATTTTTAAAAGAAAATGTCTCCTTCAAGCAGGTGGTAGATTTCTAACACTTTTACTGCCAATAATTGCAGGACTTGTAAGCAGTTTTCTCTAAAGAAAGACCAAACCCTATAAATTGACGTCATTTGAAATTGTCCTCTCGCCCGTGGAATATTTTGAAGACAATCTAAGCAATTTCATTAATGATGAAAATATTGCCGATGACAAAAAGCTAGTTTTACTTCAAGATGCATTGCGACGTGTGGACAAACATAGACCTTATCGTGAGTGATCCACCGCCATCATCACAGATCCCTCTAAACGGGAAACATCTCCTCAAGATTCTGTGCAATCAAAGGAGACGGAATTGAATTCTAAAGTGTCAACAATTGGAAACCTATTGCCAGTGACCTATCGAAGACAGAGTAAAACAGTATTATCTTATCCCATGTTGGAAACTGATGATGATCAAGTTCAAGTTGACAGTGCAGGGAAACCAATTATAGTTCGGGGAAAAAGTTATTATCTAGTTGATTTAATTTGTGATATGGTGACGAATCGTAAAGGACTTTTATCATTTGACAATAATCTATACACCTTTCTAAATGCATCAAAATTCCCCAAAAGTCTTATTGGCAATAAGCAAATTCTAAAAAAAAACTAAGAGAATATAGTCCTCCAACAACACCAACACAGCCATTTAAAAAAGAAGAAGATTCAATATTGGAAAATACTAGCAGCAGCAGCAGCAATGATTTTATAACGCCTGTGACTAGTCAAAAGCAAAGACGGATTGGTTCTCCCTCCAGTGTGCAAAAGGGGAGTGGACATTACACTACGTGTTTGCGTTCAAAATGGTTGAAGATCTGAAGCATATCTATTAAAATATTGCTGAAGCGGGAAGTCCAAGTTCCCCAAAATGCTTTCTAAAGTTGCCTCTGGAAGCACATTAAAAAAAGCAAAAGAGTATCTTGAAAATGAACCGAGTTACGCACTGCATCGGAATCTCAGGCTTCGTGGCAAACAATATCGACAAACTAAAGCCTTTGTCCCTCTGCATATAATGCAAACTGATCTTTTATCCTTAGACACAATTCAACGGCGTCACAATGCACCCTACAAATATATTCTAGTGGCAATCAGTATCTTTAGTCGCTATGCCTATGCCATCCCATTACGATCAAAGAGAGGTGTTGAAGCTGCTCATGCTTTAGAAAGAATTCTTGAACAGGATTGCTATAGAAAAATTCAATCAGATCCCGGTAGCGAATTTGTTAATCCTCATGCGCAAAAGGTTCTATTGAAATATAAAGCAACACTCTGTTATAGTCATAGCGAGAGAATGGCTGCAATATCAAAACAATTGGTTAGAACAATTCCTCTATTAATTTCAAGATGTTGTGCACTGAAAGAAACACCTGCTTTTATTTATGACTAAGATAAAATCATGCAAATATATAACCAACGACCTCATCGATCATTGTCCAGCTCAAGCCCACGGGAAGTTCATTGCAGTGAAAATACATTTAATGCTTTTCTAAAGCAATATTACAATGACAATGAGAAGAAGAAGAAAAAGAAGAAATTTAATGTTGGTGATACTGTTCGAATACTCATCATTCTCTACTCAGGTCAGAAACGAAAGACATCACCCCTGTCAAAGAAAAGAAGGAAAAAGTCAACACGTACTGTAAACAGTAAAAGAAGAAGCCCCAGGAAGAGAATAGTTCGATCAAAACTAGATTTCTTTTCCTAAGATGTCCTACCTACCCTATAAGGATTCTCAACATTCAATCACCTCCTCATTGAATCTATTCAATGCAGAAAATGTTGATGTGAGTGTAAAACACGGATACTATGAAAAATTTTATCCTCAACAACCCCTCTCCGATAATATCCACTTTCAAATTTATTCCAATGAAGACTAATTTATGGACATGTCTTCAACATTTATAGATTTACAAATGAAAGTCCACAAAGCTAATAATATATTGCTAGTTTTTGCTGATGGAATATCCTATGAAAATTGTATATTACATAATTTATTTCGTTAAACCAGTGTCTACATCAATGGCACGCTGGTGAGCACAATCAACAATTTCTCAAATTATACAAGCTATATGCAATTCATGCTGATGACACACAAGTCATACAAGGAATTGAGAGGCACCTCCAATGGATATGAATATATTACAGATACTGATAGTACAGATGGACTTAAAAATGCTACAACTAGTGAATTACATCTAGTTGGAAAAATAAACCATGAAATATTTAATATACCCCAATGGCTACCACCCAATATTAAAGTGGATATAAAATTAACGCTTGCACCATCCAATTTCATACTGAGAAAATAACTTGCTGCCAATCCTGATGTGACTCCCTCCCTCACCTCGGCAATACTACATGTACGCAAACAACAAGTTATGAGTTCTGTTGCTTTGGCAGTGGAAAAACTGAGAGCCAGTGGAAATAATATTAAACTACTTGTTCCTCATACAATCACCAATCAACGTCATATTGCCGTGGGGTCATGCAACTTCACCGACTCATCCCTTATCAATGTCGAAATTCCGTCAAAACTGATCTTGGCATTTTTAAAGAGTACTTGTGCAATAGGGTCATGGATTGGATGCAAACAAAAATACGGGATGTTTTGGCTTTCATTCCCTGTGTGGCAATAATATGGCATCCCACTAAACTATATACCCTTTGAAAGGTCCCACAAGAAAGTGTACCAATTGACAAAACAATCCCTAGATCAAGAATGACATATATACGAAAATGGACCAGAAAATAGTACAGTCGCCAAGACGAGTAATGTAATTGCGTTAATCTTGTCGGGCAACCAGGGTATGCGTGTAGCATGAACGGTGAGTTTGCGTTTAGAGTGTACATTTGCCGACCCATTGGCTGAGAGTGTTGCACTAATCTCACTAAATCAATATGAAACCTATTGGGAAATCACAACCGAAGGCAGTGTTCTACTAGACTTGGCACCATGAACACCAGTCAAATAATCAATGTATTTAATATGGATCCCTACATGTCCCAGTACGAATCCTATTGTCTGCCCTCGGACTTTCTTGGAAAAATTCAAAGTGCCAACAATACCTTAATTATTGTTAATAGCAGTCCGTCGACTGTGCTAACGGGTCATTGGCTGTGCATCTTTCAAACAATGAAGAATATAGAATTTTTTGATCCTCTTGATCTACCCTATACATTCTACATTCCCCACATAAGCAACTATATTGAGAGCAGTGAGAAAACTATTCTTCAAAATTGGAGAAGAGTGCAGGATCTGACGACTAAAAGCTTTGGCCTCCATGTACTACAATTTTTTGTGTTCCGATGTCGTGGTTATACTTACAAGCAGTTTCTCAACATTTATGTAGACAATCCACGTCTGAACGACTTTCTAGTGGAAAATATCCTCTCAGACCTGTACAATATTGATTTCTGTGCCCTAAGAATAAAGTGCTTAAAAATTATTTGTGAATTTGTTTATTAATAAAATGTATATATACAACAATGTCTTTAAATCTTCACTTTAGATTTCTTCTTCTTCGGTGTATAGGCAACTGTCTACCACTAATGCTGGTAAATCATTTGGATTCACTGTTTATTGATCTTTATTGGCTGCAAAGTCAGGGTCACATTTTCTACAGTATAATGTAACTTCACTCTTGTCATATCTCTTTTTATAGTCAATGATACTATTTGCATTCATATTATGAAATTCACGTGTTTCAATCTGTCTATTTGAAGCAATATCATACAGTGTTTTCAAATGGTGAATCACATTCAGTAACTGTCAAATAGAGATCACTTGGTTTATAGTCATAATAGACAGTATCGTCACAACGATGATATAGAAACCAAATTGTCTTGTTACCCCAACAGTTAAATCGTAGACCCGATTCTTCCTCCCAGAATAATTTAAATCCACGACGATACCAATCTCGTAGAAATAAACTAAAATTACGTTTGGGATTCTTTCCAATGATACCGGGGTAAGTATTCTCCCACTGATCACATTTGTCATAGTGACAATTGGAGCATAGATGCCCTCTAGGGTGAGAGTCACAAATCTCTTCAAGACATGAATTACATCCTTTAATTTGTACTGCATATCCTCTATGTAATTTACAAGGATTACATAATTTGCACTTTTCATTATAGTCATCAATAATTGTACAATTCTCATATTGAGTCCAACTGCCAAGAGTGTACATGCATAATGGACATGTATAGAACATTTTTTGGTTTCCAATGTCAACTCTCTCACAGCTAAAACGAAACTGATCATCCTCGCTCGATAAATTCAGAGTGGAGGAATGGGAGAGGAGTAACTCTGTGACGTCACCTCTTTCGAATGGTGGGGAAGCCATCTACATTGAATTTATGGCAATTTTTCAAAAGTGTATCCACGATATTATTCTGCTTTGTTCCAATTAATATATCAATAAATTGAGTATAAACATTTGAGTCACATCGACAAAGCATCATGCAATAGTCCAATGGAGGAGAATCAGTTTTCATTATATTTTCAAGTGTTCCCCGAGAGAATATCCTACGTTGAAGAGATAACTCAAGAAAACCATCATCCAAAATCAAATGTTTTTCCATAAACACCAGATTCGATCTAATTCTCTCTTTCTCGAATTTATTCATTTTTCAATCCTATCACTCTGACTGTGACTCTAGACTGACCATGAATCGTTAGACTAACATTCTAACAAAAAGAAAGGGGACATTTTCGATATCGAAACAATTTTATTGGATAATTACAACAATAATAGTAGACATGAACAATTAGCGATACAGTTTATTTTCACTAACGCACTTAAAGCACATTGAAGTCTATTTACATGCGCTATATCAACTTTTGCAGTGAAACATAAATGATCCTCTATTTTAAATTTGCTCGAAGATATCAGATATCTTGTATATCCTTCATCCTATTCCAGACAAAGTCGTGATCCTCTCTTGATTGCCACCGCAATGTTTGGGGCTCTTGTATCATTGCTACCAACTCAGCTATCAACTTCAATAGGGTAAACATTCCACTCATCATTAGCACAAATATATCCAAATGAGTAAAGTCAAACTGTTCTCGCTCCTTTGAATTCTATTCACAGACTAATAAAAACTATAGCAACAATCCTTTCCTTATATTCTCTGCAATCCTCTCCCGCTAATATTTCCGACTCCCTGACTGGCTTAGAGAAAGAAACGTGACTCTGTTCCCGTTATCGGATCAATACATTCCCCCCACCGACTATGTAAATCAATTTCTCAGATATTTAGTTCCCCTTCGATTACGCAATCATTTTCTCAGAAATTCACTTCCCCTTCGATTACGTAATCAATATCTCGGAAATCATCTCCCCTTCGATTACGCATTCAATTCATTGGAAATCCTCTCCCCTTCGATTTCGCAATCAATACATCTCTCCCCCGTTAATGCGCATGTGCAAACTTCACCCCAGTGTCATTACACTTGGAAAAAACAAATAAATCGACCTTGAAAGAGGTGTCATTGACGCCATTAGAATCAATAAACCATGAAAATACATCAAAGTGAAAAAAAGCCTGTTTTTTCATTCTCAGTGACAAAAACCATAAAAAAATGCATAAATTATGTACTGTCAGTGTTAGACTTAATTGTAGATGGCAGCACACAGTGTATCTCGTAATTATAGATAGCTCCCTACTCAGGGTTACCAACTTGCACGCTTTTCGTTTAAAAAACACTCTTTTTTTTACCTCAGAGGGGATGCGGAAGAGTGAAAATCCCTCTTTTGGGGTGTTAGTTTTCATTCACTTTGAACGTCAGTACTGGGCAACTTCGTCAGAAGTATAATTAACTCTAGGAATGGGGAGTAGTAAGGGTGTACGCACTTTGACGAGTGCAGATTTGATGGGTGCTTGCGTAATTTGTCTTATCTCTAGTATGTACAAGAATGTGCAGCGTAGCTTCACGTGGACATTGCAAAAAAGCTGGCAATTAATAAAGTGCTCAAACACGTTTTGAAGCTATAGTCAAGGCGGTATAAGATAATCAGACTGGCTTTTTGTTATTGATATGAATTGCACATGAATGTGCAGCGTAGCTTCACGTGGACATTAAAAAAAAAAGCTGGCTCAGTTTATTCATGTATAATGGTGAACAAAAGACTATTAATTCTCCGTATTCTTCTTCTTCTTCTTATCTAGCTAAACGTTGCGCTGTGTTTGTCACACCAACTAGTAAATATTTATCGGGCTTTTATTTTTTCTGTTCAATTATTTTCAGTGTAATCCAAATAATGCTAGGGGGTAAATTAAGTTTTGAGGGGGGTAAAAATGGTAGTTATTTAGTACCCGGTAAACATGTGACTTGAAATGCTTCATTAGAAATAGGTTATTGCTAATGATACCTCCTCGACATTTATTTTTTTATTGTATTTTATAGCTATTAGGCAAACGTTGCTCTGTGTTTGTCACACCAACTAGTAAATATTTATCGGGCTTTTATTTTTTCTGTTCAATTATTCTCAGTCTAAGCCAATATAATACTAGGGGGTAAATTAAGTTTTGAGGGGGGTAAAAATGGTAGTTATTTAGTACCCGGTAAACATGTGCCTTGAAATGCTTCATTAGAAAAAGGTTATTGCTAATGACACCTCCTCGACAGATATTTTTTTATAGTATTTTATAGCTATTAGCCAAACGTTGCACTGTGTTTGTCACACCAACTAGTAAATATTTATCGGGCTTTTATTTTTTTCTGTTCGATTATTTTCAGTGTAAGCCACTATAATTACCTCATTCTTTTATTCTAACTTAACTTGTAGGAATAGGACTTCTAGAATACGGATTCAGTCCCTCGACTAAATCAGTTTATTCATGTATAATGGTGAACAAAAGACTATTAATTCTGCGTATTCTTCTTCTTCTTCTTATCTAGCTAAACGTTGCGCAGTGTTTGTCACACCAACTAGTAAATATTTATCGGGCTTTTATTTTTTCTGTTCGATTATTTTCAGTGTAAGCCAATTTAATGCTAGGGGTAAATTAAGTTTTGAGGGGGGTAAAAATGGTAGTTATTTAGTACCCGGTTAACATGTGACTTGAAATGCTTCATTATAAATAGGTTATTACTAATGATACCTCCACGACAGATATTTTTTTATTGTATTTTATAGCTATTAGTCAAACGTTGCTCTGTGTTTGTCACACCAACTAGTAAATATTTATCGGGCTTTTACTTTTTTCTGTTCAATTATTTTCAGTGTAAGACACGATGCGGCTTTCCCACCCCCTCCCCCCATTTTTTTTTTCTTGAATTTTTTTTTATTGGACTACATTCTTTTTGGACTTCGAAATTATTCAACTTTTTTTTTACGTATCTTAAAATGACCTGAAATATCTTTATGGCTCTAACAATTGTACTCTATGCTTGCCCAGAGATACGAAGCGGCTTTCCTACTGTTATTCTATGGCCAGTTATTAACACTACGTTGTTTATTGCATGCATTTAATCAGTATTTTTTACACAGTTGAACGATAAACAAATAACTAATATCTCTAAAAAGTGAAGGTGAAGCATTTTAAGAAAGTACGTTCACATGATAGTGTTATTGTAGCATTGAATGCCGACAAGGAGAAGTATTTAAACTATGAAACAAGTAAAAGTGGTAGCACTATTGAAAATGTATGCGTGCATTGTCATGACAGTAAGGAATTAAATTTCTTTGGAGCACCAAAAAAATTCAACTCCTATGATGGTGGATATGGGAGATTGAGATCTCCAGAGATGATTGCACTCAAAGAGAATGCAAACATAAAAATAGTAGTTGATGAATAGGGGCATCTTCTTTCTAGTGCTTGTGGTAACATGTTAACCAGTGTTAAACCACATCGTCAGCTTTCGGGTATTAGCATTCAAATGAAAGCAAAGACAACAAGAAAGGCCTACTCTTCTACTAATATCGTAAACCATATCTTGTCTACGTGCCGAAACTGTTACCTGTGTAAAAATAATGTGATAATAGACAGTGAAATTGCTAGAAAAATAAAAAAGGCATTGGCAGAAAATATCAATAAGGAATATAAAGATGAATCAACGAAAAACAAAGCTCCAGCAAACGTTACTGCCATTGATCAAACAGTCAATGAATCAAATAATACCAAAGACGAAAAGTATATTGAGCCTGTCGATGACACACCTATAAAAATTATGTATGATTCAAAATGGAATAATGATTATTCTACTGATTACGAACTAAGAGAAGACACTAGCTATAGTATCAAGAGAGAACATGGTGAAGCATTTTATGGAACAGATTCAAAATGTCCAAAGTTGTTCATTGATATTAATAATGTTTAATAATATATATTTTTTGTATTAATATTCTAAATGACATTATTTCATTAAAAATATATTATGCATTACATTGTTATGTGTTCATTATTTTTAGAGTAAGCTAGCATATCGAACGTTTAGAATGTCTATTAAAACATCGGAGATGTAAGAAAATGAATTTACATACATCATATATCGGATAGATAGGTTAACATAGAGAAAATCTAAGTATAAGAATGAATAAATTCTCTATCAACATCTATTGACAGATACTTGGGATAGCATTGACAAAATCAAAGTATCAGAGTGAATAAATTCTTTATCGATGTTTTTTTACTGACACGTTTGATAACACTGACATAATTTAAGTATCAAATTGAACAAATTCTTTATTAACATTCTTTATCGATATCATATGTCGGATAACATTGAAAAAATCAATCTATTAGAATGAATAAATTCTCTACCATAATCCATTGTCGGATTTCTCATTATGAAAAAATTTTAAGTAAGTAAGCAGCAAACTCTTTATTGAATTCAACTCTTGGATACACAATACAGATATTATAAAAAAAATTTGTAATTTCCAGACTTCATTTGCATGCAATAGATACCGAGAGTTCTATGACTCCTCCCCGAAAAGACTCTTAATGGTTTTATGACTCCTCCCCACAATGAATTCAGATGGTTTTAGGACTCATCCCCCTAGCCATAACTCCATTCAACCTTGAGCGAAGGTATAAAAGTGTGATGAAGTATTTCTCTACTTAACAACTACATTAATATCTTACAAGATGATAAGACTGTATGACACCGAATTTATCAGTTTGAAAAAATCATCTTGTGGTGTTATATTTGAATGTGCATTTTTATTAATGTCTATGGAACTCGAAGAAATTAACTGCTATCATTGAATAGTGAACTATAATATGTTTGAGTATGATAAAAGCTTATGGAGTACTACATTATGTCATATAAACAGACTGGGATTCTACGATACAGTGATTACACCACTTAATAATACTGGTCAGGAACTGAGAAATGTTCAGGAGGAAGTCAGTGAAATTTGCAGCTTTCTTGGGGTTGAAGCACTCTCTGTAATGGGTAATGTACCTACAGATAAAGTTTTAATTCAAAAGTGTGACCCTAGGATTCCACTTTTCAATCTAGAAGAGTTTAAGTGTCCTAAATTTGAAGGGGCTTTTCACCGTCCTGAAGACGAGGTTAGGTTCTTCGCGCAGTGGATACCTAAGGACATACCTGATCGTGATAAATCCATAAGACATGGTAAAAACTATTCTATATCATGGGACCATAGTTTCTGGATGTTTAAGTGTGAACTCTAATTACTATTTTTATTTAAATATGTATTTTTCTGTTTTTTTTTCTCAAAAAAAAATCTTTTAATACGATTAAGCGATAAATGTATTTAAGCTGAACCGATCTTTTTCTTTATAGTATGTCATTTCATTTTGCTAAATTATTAAGAAATTTTATGCAAATACCAGTTACTTTGTGCAATTCGCTTCTTAAACAAACAACAGATATTTCCTTCAAGAAATCATAATAAAATCGCAATTTAGCAATAAACTATTTATTTTTTTCACCTTTTGGATACTCAATGCTGAAATTTCATTCAAGAAATTATGAAGAAATTGTAAATAGGTAAGAAACTCTTTCTTGAAGTCACCTCTTGTATACACAATGCAGAAATTTCATTCAAGAAATTATGAAAAAATTGTAAGTAAGTAACAATGTGTCTGTGTGTGTGCAAGGCAGAGTAATTTCCTCACAAATTCCACTATTTAATGCCCCCCTCCACCCCACCGCAGCGGCCCCCCGTGGCGATTCCTTCGCTCTTTACGCTAAAGTTTTTCATTTTTTAAAAAAAATAGAATAATTTCTGTTCGTTTTAAGTTTTAATGTCGCTCCTTACTTTCAGTTAAAAAAACTTTTTTTTTTTAATTGTTTAAAAAAAATAGAGTTGTGAGAAAGTCAAACTTTAGCGTAAAGAGCGAGGCGTTGAGGAGGGGACAGCCCCTTTCGTATACGGAATAATTTCTGTTCGTTTTAAGTTTTAATGTCGCTCCTTACTTTCAGTTTAAAAAACTTGTTTTTTTATTTAATTCATTTAAAGAAATGAAGTCAATCACTGCAAAACGAATCATCAGCTGAAATTATTTTGCCATGGTATGGTGGTCGGAGTACAGTGGCATCAATTCACACAAATGTAGAGAGGAGGGGGCAAAGTTATCGTTGTTTTTAATATTTTCAGAAAAATACCGAAAAAGGCATTTTCCAATGAAAGTGACCCATAAAAAAAGTATTGGTTAAAATCAAGAGGGGTAAAAATCTAGGAGGCCCATGCCCTCCTAGGCTACGGTCTAGGTAGCCTTTCGGGATAAACTGTATTTCATTTTGTAAAA
This sequence comes from Artemia sp. Qi Xiang Cuo, assembly GCF_049724085.1. Taxonomy (NCBI): domain Eukaryota; kingdom Metazoa; phylum Arthropoda; class Branchiopoda; order Anostraca; family Artemiidae; genus Artemia; species Artemia sp. Qi Xiang Cuo. The sequence goes on along the minus strand of NC_142811.1, from coordinate 43,529,763 downwards.
ATTTAATAAGCTTTGAAAACATTTACGTATATTTGAAACGAGAAAGTATGCCAAATGACAGCAAGTAATTATCAAGAGAGCTTAAAATGCGCTGCTGAAGTTCCACCTTAATTCGTGCCAGCATCAAATTCAAAACGACGATAAATTGATGAAGAGAAGTTGGCCAAATCAAGGAGGCACACTTGTGCCTCTATAAAGAGGCGACCCACCACAATGTTAAGTAATATCCGGTCCTAGCGGTCGCAGAGAGATAGCGATGATTGCATTCTGTAGCCCAAACTCCAACTAAGAAACGTGCAAAATTTCACCCCCCTCCGACTTTATCTTCATGGGTAAAAGTGGGCCAGAGGTTTCGACCCTCCGACCACAGCCCCCCTTTAACGTTGTCCGATTGGGCTGAAATTTAGAAGTTAAGCTTTCCTAGGGCCCGGGAGCTTATCCTAGAAATTTCAGCTCCGATCCGATCACTCCTTCCCTGTTTTCCAAAAAACAAATATAGCCACACAATGTTCATTTCTCTTTTTTTTTATCAGCCACGCAAATAAGTCACAGTTGGCAAAGGATCCGAATGAATGAGGACTCATTCGAAGCGGAATTTGACCTCTTAGGGTCTTTTGATATTTTCAGACCGAAAAAATTATCCCCCGAATTTACATTTACGAAAAACCTCGTTTTCCTATAAGAGTCCATGTTAATTTTTCCCACCACATCCCCCCTTTAACGTTGTCCGATCGGGCTGAAATTTAGAGGATAAGCTTTCCTGGGGCCTGGGAGCTTATCCTCAAAATTTCAGCTCAATCCGATCCTTCCTTCTCTATTTTCCAAAAACCAAATATCAAATTTTGTGGTGCTTGCGTCAAAAATAGATACGGGAGACTAAAATAATATTTCCGTAAGTGTCTCTGTGGTACAATGGTCGCTGTTCCTGACTGTCAGGCGGAAGATCCGGGTTCGATTCCCCATCAGAAATTTTTTTTTATATATTGAATTTAAAGTTTAAAAAAGAAACTCAGTTTCTTTTTTAAATCCAATCTATTAAATCCTTCGGCTAAACAGGCTTCTCCAGAAGAATATCACAGTCGGCCTTCAGGTTACAGGTAAGTCTCCACTGCTTTGATAACATGTCGTACAACCGCAAGCTCAAAGAAAAGTTGAAAAAAGAAAATCTTACTGTGCATTTGATTATTCAGGAATTAAAAGCCTTAAGATAAGTATCTTCAAGAGCAGGGGGTTTGGGGGCGGTAGCCCCCCAACTTTAACTCCTGACACGATCAGCTAACAGTTAGTCAAGCAATAATAAGTAATAAACTGTACAAAAACGTGCAGAAATTATTTGAAAAAAGTCACAAGGCTGAGTCACAAGCTCGAACCTTAAAACGTACAGGGATTAGGAGGTAAAGTTGGGGGCTGCCGCCCCCAAACCCCGCTTCCGTATATAAAAGGGTTCTGTGCCCTCCTCAACGCCTCGCTCTTTACGCTAAAGTTTGACTTTCTCACAACTCTTTTTTTTAAACAATAAAAACTTTAGCGTAAAGAGTGAGGCGTTGAGGAGAGCACAACCCCTTTTATATACGGAAGCGGAGTTTTGGGGGGGGGCAGCCCCCCAACTGTACCTCCTAATTTCTGTACGTTTTAAGGTTCGAACTTGTGACCCCGCCTCTTTAACTCTTTAGAAAACGTAGTTTTTTTAAAATAATATGATTTAAGGGTCTAAGCAGATTGACAAAATAACTAGTATACTCCTCATGAGTATGTAATGGTGCAGTTAGGTTAAAGGGCCACTTCAACCTGGCTCAGGAGTTATTACATCAAACACTTTAGCATCTTGAATTGTATGCATAATTAAAGAGTTGCAAAAATTTAATGTCTTATTCTTGAATCCAAGGTCAGCATTAGCAAAAACCGGAATAAATTGAGGAGGAAAAATTATTAATAGTTGAATGCTTATTTGCAAAATTTGAAATAGCTCAACAAGGAAAATTATGTTAAGCATTTCAGTTGCATCCGGAAATTGCAATTGTATAAAGTATGTGATTAATTAATGCAAAATGTCATGATGTCTGCATATATTTTAAATGCTAAAAATGGATTATCAAATTAGAAAATAGGGAAGATGAGGTGAATTGTGATAGAAAACTTAAATTTTGGCACGTGAAACCGATTAAGTGTCGTTTTTTATGTCCGGTTTACACGTGTAGCCAGCTGGATTTTCAATATCGAGAAATCGCTAGTTGTAGCAATCACGACTGCATATAAAAAAGTAACAGATTATAGTTGGTCAAAAATGAGTGTGTTTGAACATTGATGTCCAGCTGAGCCCGCACATGAGACATGAGTTAATCTTTAAGAGATGCGTCCATTATGTCTGCTTGAAAGTAATTTTCTAATAAGCCTTCCTAGAAAATTCTCTCGGAAAAATTATCAAAATAACCATTTACAAAAAAAAACAATAATTAACTTTAACCACTGAATAAACATGGAAACGTTTATTTATTTTAACTACAATTTTGTCTTAATTAAAAGTTTTCAGGTATGAGTTATAAATTTTCCGACTTTGATCTGAGAAAGAAACGAACAAAATGTTCAACCACATCATTTTCATCGGGTGACGTGATATCCGGCATCTGAAGTAAAATTCGACACCCACAGAACTATCCTTCAAGACAATTTTGTGCCTTGGCTAGGCATGCCAGTTAGCTAAGAGATTAAATTTTCCACTCAGGAAAAAGCTGTAAGACTCAAAATTCTAAAACTAGAAAATGTGAAACATGAAATCTGGGAATTACGTTCTTTTACTACAGCACCCGGGTTTACAAGTATTTAGTGTGACAAAGAAAAACGAAGAAAAGCTTAATTGGAATACTTGAAATACTAAGCAGACGATTTAATATATTTAGCAGGCATGAATAAGACTGCATTTCTACAATGAAATTTTTCTTAAAAAAAAAAAAATAAATGAAAACAAGACACCTCGACAAGAGAAGAACCATTAGGAACTATCTAAGGTAGAAAACTGTCCTAACACCACCTTTGTTGAAAATTCCAAAATCCGCTAGTGAAGTTCCCAATATCCTTAGATGACTACGCGCCGATTCTGCCCAGTGAGCCACTAGTAAAACAGTCAAAAAATCGATATTTTTGCCATTTTCTGATTATTTTTTTTTCTACATGATTTGACTATTTTTGTGTTGGTATTTTTTTCGTTATAGCGCCGACCACTCAAGTTGTTCATCAATTGGGGCACTGTAGACCTAGTTTAGTTTCTTTCAGCATAGCGTGAGACAAGACAAAGAAAAGTGACCGAATAGATGGGAAATATATAATATGGGCCATATATTTGCACATTATGGAGTTGGTGGTAAAGTATTTGGACAGTGTGAAGTAAGAAACAATTCTTACTTCATAATATGTAGAATAATTGTACCTAAAACATTTTGCATTCAGACCTACTGTACTTTACCCTTAACCCCCCAAATGTGCAAATATATAGCCCAAATTTGTTTCTATATTTTTATGTTTTTATCATGCTTAGGCATATTTCATTATTAACCTAACTTCACTTCTTGAGTGATCGGCGCTATAACAGACAAGTACCTTTGTGTTTTCAAAGCTGCACATCTCATCCCTGAAACTCTGGGCATACCCCAAGTAAAATCCTGGGTACGTGCCCGATTGAAAACCTGCTGCAGCAAAAAAAATTGAAATAACTGGCTGAACTTGTTTACCTTGGACTTACAATATTGATTCTGCAATCATCACTCTAATGTTGAAGAAAAAAAAAAATCTTGATCAAGTTAGATCAATTACACTGTTTTGGCAAGTTTGGCGCACGTAGATAAGAATAATAGCACATACACAAAACAATAGTCGCTTTTTCTAATAATGTGGTTGCAACATTATCTCTTAAAATATATTTACTTTCACCTACACGCCACAAAAAATCCTGGTTATACAACAGCTTAGCATTTGTAGGCAAAAATAGCATAGAGCGACTTATTTTCCAAATAATTTCTAGAGAATCCCAGCAGTTTAATAGTGAAATTTATTCTACCCCTTTTTTATAGTATAATTTCATTTAAAGACTTTAAGGCGTATGCGTTCGGACCCTGAGCTGCGGTTATTGACTTAACAAATGTAGAGAAATACTCTAACACCACCTTTGTCAAAAAGTGAAAAATCCGCTAGTGAAGTTCTCAATATCCTTAGTAGACAACGCGCGGATTATCCCCGGTGACAGTCACTGGTAAAACATTAACAGTAGCTTTGAATACGGAAAGAAAAACTGTTTGAAGTTGACTGTCGTTCAACAAAACCCCAAGGTCAGCTTGCACTCAGTATCAATTGGTATGATTTTGATTTATTGTCAAAAGCGCTGACTCAAAAGGCGTAATGTGACATTTTTGGACAACTTAGGTTTAAAGACTGCTCCTATAAACCTATTAAGTTTTCCAGCGTTGCAACCCGTTTTCTTTTATTTGATTCTCAAGATATTTATATTTTTTCAGTTGTTTCCCAATTTTCTACTTTTTTGTTTTAGAGATGTATTATGTCATCTTTTCTTACTCATTATTTGAAAGTTAAAGAGGCTGAGTCACAAGTTCAAACCTTAAAACGTACAGGGATTAGGAGGTACAGTTGGGGGGCTGCCACCCCCCCCCCAAACCCTCCGCGTTTTCAGCCTCTTTTGTTAATATTTTTATTTTGGGGGTCTACCACCTCCCGCAATCGCCGATTTTCCCCTTGAAAAGAAATGTTTTGTAAAACGAACTAAGTCTGCTTGAACTTTATACCAGAAGAACATCCTCATGCATCTTTTTGACTAAATGCAGCACCGAGCCTGTTTGCTGGATTTTTTACAGGAGATTTTTCCCTAACCGATAACAAGCTATAATGTGATGAACTTGGTACGACGCAGCCCCCCAACTGTACCTCCTAGTCCCTGTACGTTTTAAGGTTCGAACTTGTGACTCAGCCTCTTTAACTCTTTAGAAAACGTAGTTTTTTTCAAATAATTTCTGCACGTTTTTGTACAGTTTATTACTTATTATTGCTTGACTAACTGCTAGCTGATCGTGTCAGGAGTTAAAGCCGAAGGATTTAATAGATTGGATTTAAAAAAGAAACTGAGTTTCTTTTTTAAACTTTAAATTTAAGAGATACTACTTTAAATTCAATATATAAAAATTTACTCTGACGGAGAATCGAACCCAGGTCTTCCGCATGAAGGACCTGAATGGTGACCACTGTACCATCAGTGACTTATTAAATTATTTTTAGTCTATGCAATGTATTTTCGACGCAAGCAAAAAGAAAGTAAGATTTTCGTTTTTCGACAAAAAAAAACTTCTGGGAAAGAGCTGGAATTTTTGGAAGCTTGCAGTCGGTCTTGTCAGGTTAAGAGGACTATTTGAATCTAATTTAATAATGAAATACTATGCTTTTAGGAATTTCAAAAATTAACATGGGCTCTTAAGGGAAAACAAGGTTTTCGTAAATGTAAATTTGGGGGATATTTTTTTTGGTCTGAAAATATCAAAAGACCCTAACAGGTCGAATTCCGCTTCGAATGAGTCCTAATTCACCCGGATCCGTTGCCAACTGTGGCCTGTAGCCGTGTCAGATAAAAAAAAAATTACTTGATATTTGGTTTTTGGAAAAAACCAAAGAAGTGATCGGATTGAGCTGAAATTTTGAGGATAAGCTCCCAGGCCCTAGAAAAGCTTATCCTAAAATTTCAGCCCAATCGGACAACGTTAAAGGGGGGCTGTGGTGGGAAAAATTAACACGGGCTCTCATAGGAAAACGAGGTTTTTCGTAAATGTAAATTCGGAGGATAATTTTTTCGGTCTGAAAATCTCCCACTCCCTAACAGATCGAATTCCGCTTCGAATGAGTCCTAATTCACCCGGATCCGTTGCCAACTGTGGCCTGTAGGCATGGGTAAAAAAAAAAAAATTGATGAACATTAAGTGACTATATTTGGTTTTTGGAAAACACAGAAGGAGTGATCGGATTGAGCTGAAATTTTGAGGATAAGCTCCCAGGCCCTAGAAAAGCTTATCCTCTAAATTTCAGCCTGATCGGACAACATTAAAGGGGGGCTGTGATGGGAGGGTCGAAACTTCCGGCCCACTTTCCCCCATGAAGATAAAGTCGGAGGGGGGTGAAACTTTGCATGTTTCTTAGTTGAGCTTAGGCTACAAAATGCGATCACCGCCGTCTCTCTGCGACCGTTAGGATCGGAAATCGCTTAACATTGTGGTGGGTCACCTCTTTAAAGAGGCACAAGTGGGCCTCCTTGATAAAAATTAGTTTTCACCGAAAAGACAACTACATTCATTTAATTCATTAGTTTCAAATTTGCCATCGCACGGCATTACTGTCTCTGAAACTGGAAAGTTCAATATAAGCTTTTTCGATGATTTATTATCGATTGGCTATCTAAAAGTTTTGGCTCAATAGCCTATTGATTCTACTTGAGCCAACATTGTCGTTTGGAGCCAAACAGTCGCGGTAACGCCACTTTGCTGTGGCAAAATCTTTTTGGGGCTAATAGGGGTACTAGAACTTTTAGTTTCAGTTCGAATGAGCCTTACCCCAATATTTTAGGACCATCAATTCAATACGATCATCCCTGGGGAATAGAACAAATAAACTCACATCCGAAATCTTCCTTCTCTGAAAATAAGACACCATTCCACGTTTTCGTAGACTGTAGCTTAAAAGATCAGAATTACTGCTCTGTGTTTTTCTTAATTTTGTATTTTCTTAATTAATTTTCTTAATAATGTAATTTTGATCAAGATCGCTTGCACTTTTGAAAAAGTTTTTTCCCCTTTTCAAAGAGCAGGCAAATTTTCTCAGGCAACTTTTTTCTAAACTTAATGGATTTCATATATCACCCTAAAAAATCCGACCCTCTTGATGCATACATTGTTACTAAATCCCCTTTTTATTAGAGTTTTGGTTACTATTCGCATAAGTTACTCCTTACTTACAGTTCATTACCACCAACTATTTCGAAACTTTTAAACGACGGAATAGTAGTCACATAAATACCATTTATGTTACGATTAGGTAACATGTTACCATATGTTATCAATACCATTTATGTTACCATTAGGTAACATGTTACCATATGTTACCAATACCATTTATGTTACCTTTACCATTTATGTTACCTTTACCATTATGTTACCATTCCTAAGTCATTGTTAAATGACGGCTCTTTTACATTAGAAAGTTGGTTTAAAAACCTTTTTTAAACTTTCGGTTGCTATGCACTATGTTTCGCTCTATACTAAGCTGCTGCTATTGCTGCAACCCTTTTGATATTGCTAGATAATGAAAAATGTTGGTCAATTTTGTGTATTATAACTGCAGAAAGAACTAAAATGTTACCACCATTTAACTATTGAGAGCACATAAGGAGGAATAATTTATAGTTTTGAGTCATTATAGGTAAAAATATAATTCATAATAGGTCATAATAGGTCATAATAGGTCATAATAGGTCATATAAGTCATAATAGGTAAAAATAGTCTAAATATAATTAATGGTATGGAACGCAGCTGGAACTTATCCCGTATTTTAGGCATCTAAGATATGACAAAAAAAATTCTTTTATGAAAAGCTCCGATTTCCAAAAATTTTTGTGAGTGAAAGGAAAAAATAGGATACAAATCATTTTAGAAAACAGGACCTAATAAATTAGAGGAAAACTATTGAAACCGACAGATATGACTTATTTATTTTGTGAGGATAGGCTTTACATGAAAAAAAAAAAAAAAAAAAAAAAAAATCAGTCCCTTTTGACTTACCACATTTAAAATAAAAATGCTTAGGTTTCACTCAAACTTTAACAATATGCAAAATCCTCTATGCGTAAGGGAGACACAAATTATCAATTAAAATTCAATTATTTCTGCCTCAAGGTAAGATAAAAATTATCCTAAAACAGGCAGTTTTATCATAAGCAAGGTCGTATTCAGGGAGGGGGGGGGGGTATGTCTCTTGAAAATTCCAAAATGCATGTTATTGCTGTAAAATGTATTGGATTATATAGAAAATAAACAAATGAAATTAGAAAAGTAAACGAAAAAGAGAAAATAATATAAATGTTTTGGCAGATATCTCCACTCAGTCGTCCTTAGTGCAAAAAGAAGAAAGTTTCTAAATTATGAAACATATAAAATGAAATAAGGTCTCAGAAATCAGAATTGAAAGAACTACATTTTTTGGGTTTTCATTGGCTGAAATTTCTTCGTTTCCTTCTTTTTTGTCAGGTACAGCCAGTGTGCTTGTTGGATTATATTATTAGAACACCCTTTCTACTCCCGGAAATGCACAACAGTACATAAAATATGGTTTATTCGGTAATTCAATACCTAAAAAAAGCTTTAGACCCCCCTCGCCGGAATCAACGCCTGGACAGTTTTCTTTTCATACCTTTGGGTTTTTGGTGAAAATCTAATGCTTCGAAATGGTTCGTTGAGAACGATAAATCAAATTGTAACAGTGGCTTTGTAATTGTAACAGTAGCTTTAAATGTTCGTGAATCACGAAAATATAGAGAGACAAAAAATGTATTTTTCAAATTTTGGGGATGGTGGCAAATTTTTCGTCTTCCGATTCTTCCCATGGAAATAAAACAAAATTATTTTTTGATGAAAATACAACAAAAAGATATTTTCAAAATCGGGGGGGGGGGGGTAAAATAATCCATAGGGCACATCCCCTAACTCAATCTTTTTTTTTCAATGGGGATATAATTTATTCACAAAAAAAGCGCGAAGCCCAGTAACCTGGGCTTGCATTGCAACTCCAAAAGAACTTACATCCACTTACATAAGTGCATTCGGGTTCCCATTTCAGAACTAAACAAAAAAAGCATATAAAACATATTAAATACATAGAACTACTAGAAATTTTTTTTTATTAGAATTCATATAAGTAGAAAGCTATCTTATACTCCCATGTGGCACCCCTGCTGCCACCTATAACTTTTTTGCACCCCAAATAAGGGCATAGCCTCCCTAGGGAGAATGATTGCGTAATGGGGTCAATGACCTCTTTTTCCAAGGTCGATTTATTTGATGTTTCTATGTGTAATAACTCCGGAACGAAGGTTGCACCTGCGCATTGAATTCTAACGGGAACAATGTTATTGATCTAGGACTCGAGGGGGAAGTGAATTTCTGGGAACTTGATTGCGTAATCAATCGCGAATGTCATGTCGTCCAGAAATAGTATTTGTTGTTGTTGCTCTAGGCAATGTTATGAGTTTCCCGGAAACAGTTAGATCACGTTTTTCCTTCTCGGCCAATCAGCGAGTCGGTTACATCCTCCTTCTCAGCCAATCAGAGGGCGTGTTACATATTAGCATTGGCTTGAATATAAATAAGGGATTTTTGCTATAGTTTTATTAGTCTGTGAATAGAATTCAAAGGAGTGAGAAGAAGAACAGTTTTGACTTTACACATTTGGATATATATTTGTAATAATGAGTGGAATGTTTACACTATTAAAAGTTGATAGTGGAGTTGAAGGTAATAGTACAAGAGCGGCAAGCATTGCGGTGAAAATCATGAAAGGTTCGCGACTTTGTCTGGAATGGGATGTAGTATACGCAAGATATGCGATATCCTTTAGTAAATTTAAAATGGAAGATTAATTATGTTTCACTGCTAAAGTTTATATAGCACATGTCAATAGACTTCAATGGGCTGGCAACTACAATTTACCATGTAAGTTCCGTTTTAATACATTTTCAAATAAAATTATTTTCCTTGGACATCCTCCAGTATATTCAGCTAAAACGTAAATATTTTCCTTTTCCCCAAACCCCCCCCCCCAAACCTTACAAACATCATTATAATCAATGGAAAACATAAAATATACCCTAACCCCCTCCCACCATTGTTTTACAATCCCAAATTCTCGCAAAAAGAAATAATTTTCTTTCGAGAAATTATAGCCTTTCTCTATTGTGATTTAAACTGTCTATTGACTTCCGTCACTGTTGTTATTAACCTAACCTGGTTTTGTCATAAGGCTCTACGCGATGTTAAAATTAGCGGTCACCCCTTTTAATGTGTGTTTACGAACGCGGCATACAAAGTCAACAGGAATTGTTTCTCAGTCAAAATTAAATAAAATTGAGGAACTTGTAATAATTAGGCGCAGACTCAATGTGCTATTTTGGAGAAGAGAAACAGATTATTATCAAGCTTTCTTTCGATAAAGTTTTTTTATATTCACGGGAGGGGAGCGTCAATCCAGGATTTTTTTCTGGGGAGGGGGTTAGCACTTTTAATAGTGACAAAATAGAAATGAAAGATTGTTTTTACCATAATTGTCTTCAACTTCAGTGTCTAACCATTTCTCTTTGATATTTTAGTGATTTTAGCTATAGCATTTGAATAAAATGTAGTAAGATATATTCTTTTTTGATATGCCTTTCGCTTGAATATATCGCAAGATTAACTCAATGAGAGGGATGGCTTAATTTTCCTAAATTTGGGGCCGGAGGTTAAAATTAGCTGTCACCCTTTTCCTATGTGTTTACGAACGCAGCAGCCAAAGTCAAAAGGAACTGTTTCTCCGTCAAAATTAAAACACTTTGAGACAATGGTAATAATTAGGCACAGACGCAATGTAGTCTTTTGGAGAAGAGAAACAGATTATTTTCAAGCTTTCTTTCGATAAAGTTTTTTTATATTCCCGGGAGGGGAGCGTGAATCCAGGATTTTTTTCTGGGGAGGGGGTTAGCACTTTTAATAGTGACAAAATAGAAAAGATAATTGTTTCTTACCTTAATTGCTTCTTCGTAATTTAGTGATTTTATATATAACATTTTAATAAAATGTAGTAAGATATGCATTTCGATTGAATAAAACACATTATTAAATCAATTAGATGGTAGACTTAGGGTGGGTTAATTTTCCTAAATTTAGGGGGAGAGAATATTGGTTTTTTGATTTACTGAAAAGAGATAAAATGCTTTTCTAAACAAAATTATATGGATGAGGGTACTAACTTTCTTTCTGTAAAAAACGGGCAAATTATTCTGATACTAATTTTCTCTCTTCTTTTTAAGGCAAATTATGAAGAATGCGTGCCCCCTCCTTCCAAGAAAGCCAGAGATGACGAGACAGCCACCATACAGTCCGGTCAAAAACCGAAAAGAGAATGGGCGGCTTCTTATAATATGGTGAACCCTACCGGCTAATCTATGCAAGATCGTGAAATAGCCGGCCCAGCTACGCAAGAACATAGCGCTGCACTCCCCCCCCCCCTCCAACCCCCCCTACCTGGTCCTTTGGGCAACCCAGCCGAGCCGGATTATGCAAATGTGATCCTTTTTTCATATTTATCTCTTTATTCATTTTTCAGTCCTTTTCAATCCCAATATAAACATATCTCAGTGGGATATTAACCCCTCACCCCCAACCAGTGTTTTAAATTTATCTCCCTCGGAGATATCTAAATGTAATTTTTTACAATAAAACCACTCTTGTCTCTGCTCCCCCCCTCCTTCGGAGATATCTAAATATAATGTAATTTTTTGCAACGAAACCGCTCTTTTCTAATCTTTGCTATCGCTTCGATATCTCATAAACGAATATTTTTAGGTAATTTCTATTAATAATCACTGCCTTTGAAACTCAAAAATGCTCTTTTTTCTAATCTTTGCTATTTTCTATGCATTCACCCCTATCTCTTCGCCGCTATCTCATAAGCGAATATTTTTCATGGGTAATTTCTAGTCAATTAATGCTCACCATTTGAAACTCAAAATCTCCTATTTTTCACAATTGAATATCACAAAGTTTTAAGAGAGAAGGAACTGAGAGATTATTCACATTTATCTATCTTTCACATATGGATCCCGTAATTTACGCAAGGATATTTTAAAATAACTTTCAATCTTACAAACCCTTGCCAATATTTTAGTGATGGGGAAACATTGTTGACGATATACTGAGTTAACGGTTTACAGCATTTAATTGTACTGTTTCCTCGTCTGAAGTTCAGGCTTGGAAATCGGAACACTCGCGAGGTGGCTTACAATAATTGTGAGCTAATGAAGAGTTCACCGAACCTGTAGAACGGACTAAGAGAGAAACTTGGACTTATGCAGTCTAAGCGAATATTTCAACTTTTGGCGGGCATTATGTAAATGGCCATGGAGCCCGGAATGCACCTATGGGTCCGGGAAGCGCTGTGGGAAGCGCCGGGGGAAGCGTCGCTGGGTCCGAGAAGCGCCA